>NW_004797707.1:448689-450804 GCF_000002075.1 Aplysia californica | reverse complement strand
CCCGACAGACCACATGGCAAAGAGCTTGTCGAGCATAGAATATTGCCCCCCCACCCCCGACACACCACAACAAAGAGCTTGTCGAGAACTCACCATCAACGTTGACAGTCGCTGTGGCCATAGCCTCTCCACTAGCGTTCTTCATCACGATTTTATAAACACCAGAATCTTTTTCTGTGAACTAAACAACAATAAGGAAATGTGTTAATAAGAGTGGAGACTTAGCAGTGAAAATGCTAACATATGCACACTTTTAAAGCGAGAATGTTAACACTTGTGCACCTTTCAAGCGAGAATGTGAAAATTTGTACATTATTGAATAGAGAATGCTAACATTTGTACACCTTTAAAATGCTAGCAGAGGTGCAAATTGGCTAAGGGGAAAAAAACCCTGAACTTTTCAGATCCAATGAAACTGTATGAACTGAGACTCCAAAATTACGGATCGCATCATATTGTTTACTACATGTAATATCAAGAATTTGTTAATATAAAGTGCAATACACAAACAAAGGATATTAAAATATATACAAAATATGTATAAGTAGGAATATATTACAAAATCCTGACAATGTCAGAAATCCTGTATTTTTGGATTTATACGGAAAATCAGCACCTCTGTGCAATTTCTCATCATGACTATGAATGACAGTTAAGTTTGTATTCTTTATGTGAAGACTTTTTTTTTTCTTATTTTGGGGTAAGTGTAAGGTCATATAAGAGCGTGGGATCCACCAAACATTTTCAGATGGTAGGAAATTTTGAATTTGCGCGGGTGGCGGCTGAAGCCTACACATATCGATTTTGGACTACCAAGGGGTCTTTAATGTGCGCGACATGCACACGGGACCTCAGAGATTTTTCGCCCTTGTCTGAGAAGGCTAGGTGTAGATCTTACCTACCATAAGATCAGGGGTGTGGCTTAATGACAGCAGCAATAAGGGGCTAAGGAATAGCAGTAGAAAGGCTGCAGAAAGAGTCAGGAGCCCAGAGGAGGGGGCAAAGGAGGTGAAGGGGTGGGGGAAGAAAGTCGAGATGAAAGCAGACGACAGAACATTGTTAGAGAGCAGGAAAGGATGTGAAAGGTGAAAATTTTAGAGAAAAACATTTTTCCCTCGCTGTCCGGATTCGAACTTGGGACCTAGATTCTACTGAAAAAGAGGCAAACACCTTAACTTTAAAGGCCACGAGAGCCCCCCCCTCTTCCTGAATCTACTCACGTTTCCGAGCTTGAGACTGGGATAGAAGACCCCCCTGTCTAGCGGACAGTCGAACTTGATGCGACGGTCCGCCTTGACGGGCTGGTCATTCAGGAACCAGCTGATCTCTGGCATATCCGGAGACTTGACGCCCTGTCGGATGATAATGTTCTTGCCGCTCTCATCCAGTTTCACTTCAGGATTTCCTTGCAGGATGGGAGGAGGGACTTTAGGTCTGTGAGTACCGGAGAAAATAACATAATAATAAATGTGAGGTGCGCTGACAAAATGAGTTACTTCTCGCAATCCACAAATGAAAATACAAGCCAAAAAATCGACACTAGAGTCAAATTTGTGCGTTTGCTATTGATGCAAGATTCTTTAACAAAAAAACCTGTCTTTTATTATTTTATACTTATAAATGGTAAAAACTTCACTTATAAGCGTGATGTATTTATTTCAAGAGAGCTTGAATACGAGAAGTAACTCATTTTGTCAGCACACTTTACAAATAGCTTTTATATAGAGTACATCCCCGCTCAACAGCAAGCTGTATACACTTTACAAATCTCTACTTTGGCAATTAAAAAAGATCTTATCTTTGCAAACAATAACAGTCAATAAAATCACACAGCAAAAATAAGTTACATTCCCTGTTTACTCAGATGTTTAGTCCAAGATATATTTATAACATAGTATCTTTAAAAAAAAAAAAAAAATAGCATCTCCTATTCATTTAAAAACACTCCTCCCTCTTCAACAGTGGAATAACAACAGCCAAACAAATGAAATAGATAAGAAGGAGCAACAAAGCTGAGAAAAGAACGGAAAAAAAATCAAGAAAGTGAAACTTTGTTCTTTCATCCAGTAGCATGATGCCAAAAAGCGTTGTCCTGAAAAATCAATCACCAACCCC
>NW_004797707.1:438020-448365 GCF_000002075.1 Aplysia californica | reverse complement strand
ATACACACACACACACACACACACACACACACATACACACACACATACACACACACACACACACACACACACACAAAAAAAAGCCCAAGCAGTGAGACCAAATCTTACCCTTCCAGATTGATAGTGATGTTTGCACTTCCTTCACCCATGTCGTTCTTGGCAATGACTTTGTACTGACCACCATCATCTTTGGTAAAATTCTGAAGACAGCACAGAAAAACATATATGTATATAGTCACTCAATCAACACGTATAGGCTAGTCAATATTTGTGAGGCATCTTGGTGAAATCAGGCGCTCGTCAAAATAAGGAAATTGAAGACACGGGCACTTTTCCTCCAGTTTGGAAATTTTCGTCGAATATTTGTTTCTTGGCTCAGCATCACCAAATGAATTTTTAATGTTACTGAAAAACGATGATTAATTGCACAAAATATGTACGTTTTCAGTTTTCAAGGACTCCCAAAGTATAAAAGTTTCCAAACTTTGGCGGCCATTTTCTTGCAAATTTTACCTAATAAAACAGGCTACTCACATTTCCTTTTATCGCAAAAAATCTCTAGTTCTATTCAAGATAGATGGGTTTTCCTTTCTTCAAAAGCAAGATGAATGAACAAACTTTACAACGATACCAATAACTCCTTATGACCAAAAATTGACGAGCGCCTAATTCCACCCCCTTGTGACATATTTTAAACAGTTTATTGACAGTCATCAGTCAGTGAGGAGAAGAGGTTCTCCATAGAAAACATAGCCCATAGCTTTGACCCTTTTGAGATATCTCTTCCAACAACTTGACACACTCACCAAAATTTCTAGCTTGATGAGATATTCATTTCCATTTTGCGTGATCGTTGGCTTTATCCTGGGGCTGGTGGGCAGAGCGGCTGTTCCTTTGAACCACGTGATGTCTGGCTTAGGGTTGGCTGTGCACCGACACTCGATGACGATGTTCTTGCCACTCGGGTCTTGAGCAACTTTCGGCTTCTCCTTGAAGGTCGGAGCAATACCACCTGGGGGCTTTCCTGGCTTTTCTCCGCCTGCACAGAAGACAACGAGGAAGTGTTAAGGAAAGTTTTAGTTTTAGTAAGAGTTTTACGACACTTGCAACACAATAAGGTCATATAAGTGCCGAAGATTAGAGGTGTTACAAGAGAGGTAAAAGATCAAGGGGAAGACCACGTGAAACCTGGAGAAGAATCACAGAGATTGAAGTACAGAAAAGTGGGAAGACATGGAATAACATCAAGAGGCTAGCCTAGGACAGAGAAATGTGGAAAGTGCATGGTCAAAATATGACTCTCGATGTTTCCCGCAAAATGTCTTCTAGTTTCACAACTGTTCCCATTATCTTCAAGATGGAAGGAACAAAATCCACTTATCCTTCTGCGTCAGTTTTCTACAAGTGATGCGACTGACTCATCTTGGAAGTTGAGAGTGAGAGTGATGCGACTGACTCACCTTGGAAGTTGAGAGTGATGTGACTCACCTTGGAAGTTGAGAGTGATGTGACCGACTCACCTTGGAAGTTGAGAGTGAGGTGACTGACCTTGGAAGTTGAGAGTGATGTGACTGACTCACCTAGGAAGTTGAGAGTAATGTGACTGACTCACCTTGGAAGTTGAGAGTGATGTGACTGACTCACCTAGGAAGTTGAGAGTGATGTGACTCACCTTGGAAGTTGAGAGTGATGTGACTGACTCACCTAGGAAGTTGAGAGTGATGTGACTGACTCACTTTGGAAGTTGAGAGTGATGTGACTGACTCACTTTGGAAGTTGTGAGTGAGAGTGATGTGACTGACTCACTTTGGAAGTTGAGAGTGATGTGACCGACTCACCTTGATAGTTGAGAGTGATGTGACTGACTCACCTTGGAAGTTGAGAGTGATGTGACTGACTCACCTTGGAAGTTGAGAGTGATGTGACCGACTCACCTTGATAGTTGAGAGTGATGTGACTGACTCACCTTGGAAATTGAGAGTGATGTTGGCGTTCGACTCTCCGAGATCGTTGGCTGCTGTACACTTGTATGTGCCTGCGTCTTCTGTTTTAGGGTCCTGGGAGCAGAGAAACAAAACTGTCAGTTGCTTGCTGGTTTTTAGAATCTGATTTCATAAGTTTTGACAGGTCTCAATCTTATTGCTTTGCACTCACTTGGCGCTATAATGCACCGGAGAAAATTATCCGTCCCGGTCACCTGGCGAGGTTCTGCACCAGGCCCAAGAAGTCTGATGCAGTCGCCGTCTCCTGGCTGGGTGACCAGATGGGGTATTTTGTACTGCTGGCTGTGTGACTGCAAAGTGTTAATGTCATGCTTGATACAGTGGAGCATTTGTTTTGTTTTATTAAGATTTAGTAAGATTATGGCACTTGCAAAACAAATAAGTTATTTGAGTGCCAAAGTTTAGAGAGGTTACTAGAGAGTAACATACAAAGAGGAGAAGGAGGAGAGATAAGGATGATAGATGTTTGAAAAGAAAAGAAAGATAAAACCAAACCAGAGCACTTGCCAATCACCTGTGTATTGCAGTTATCACTTTTTGAAAGAAGTATGATCAATCTCAGTTTAATCTAAAAAAAAAGACACAACAGCCCAAGAACAGCCCAGATTTGACGAGCATCTCCAAGTTATCGAACGGGAAACAGCAAGGGACTCAATCACAAAAATAAATTAATTCTTTGAACAAGAGATTTACACAGTTATGTTTCATTACACTTTGTGAAGGGGTGCTATTCTTCAACAAAGAAAGTACAGTGGTGTCCGCTTGACTTGAAATCTGCGGAACCACCAGATTTTCTTCGAATGAACTGAGTATTCCGTTCAGAGAGATTTTCTTCGAATGAACTGAGTATTCCGTTCAGAGAGATTTTCTTCGAATGAACTGAGTATTCCGTTCAGAGAGATTTTCTTCGAAAGAACTGAGTATTCCGTTCAGAGAGATTTTCTTCGAATGAACTGAGTATTCCGTTCAGAGAGATTTTCTTCGAATGAACTGAGTATTCCGCTCAGAGAGGTTTTCTTCGAATGAACTGAGCATTCTGTTCAGAGAGGTTTTCTTCGAATGAACTGAGCATTCTGTTCAGAGAGGTTTTCTTCGAATGAACTGAGCATTCTGTTCAGAGAGGTTGCTCAGATTGAAAAAAAAAACAGGTTTTTCTTTTTCTTTCAGTTTTTGACCGTTTTCTGGCTTGACCGTGTCCAGTTGCCTACACACACAGCCAGGCCCTTATTAGTAAACAAGAGCGCAATCTCAAGACATGAAATATTCTATAACTATTTATGTTCTGACTTGAAAATGAAAAAAATAAGCAGCTTAATCCCATCCCTACACCTGGGGTCATTTTGTACCCCAGGGGTTGTATTCTTCACATTTTAGAATACTTCTAGTGCGAAGATCTCTTTAAAACTTTCAGCATTTCTCAAAAAATCGTAGGGATCGGATTAACGAGTAAATTTCCTTTTAGGAAAGTGGTGGCACAGAGTTCCACATGTCGTATGGATACGATATTAAAACATAACTTACGGATAGGGTTACATAATGTTTAATGTTCTTCCTCTAAACCCGTACCCTGATCTGTAAGATGACGGTATAGAGGTCAGCGCCGCCAGGGTCTCTCTGCATGGTGATGGAGAAACGTCCACCATCGCCGATCTCCGTCGTGTCGCGGAACCATCGGATCTGAGGCGCTGGCTTGGCCTCCAGTAGACACGTCATCAGCAGCAGGTTCTGTTGTTGCTTGATGGTGGGCTTCTGCGTGAAGTGAGGGGCTTTGCCGTCACTCCTGTGGGGAGAAATAGATCAAGACACAGTGAGGAGCTTTGCCGTCACTCCTGTGGGGAGAAATAGATCAAGACACAGTGAGGGGCTTTTCCGTCACTCCTGTGGGGAGAAATAGATCAAGACATTCGTCACCTATCTGGGTTTTTTTTCTTTTTTTTTTTTTTTTGGCGAGTGCTTTACGGCACTTGCAACTGCATAAGGTCATATGAGCGTGTAGGACACATTAACACTTTGTCATTTCTGCACCAGGCCTGAGAAGTTTGTTGCAGTCACTCTCCTGGCTGGGTGACCAGATGGGGTATTTTGTACTGCTGGCTGAGTGACTACAAAGTGTTAAACATTTTCAGATGGTACGAAATTTTGAATTTTGCCTGGGTGGCGGCCGAAGACCACTCTTATCGATTTTAGACCACCAAGGGATCTTTAACGTGTACAACTTGCACACGGGACACCTATCTGTTTAATAGGAAAGAAGGAACAAACCACAACAGAGCACACGAAAACATTTATACAGCACATAGTCTACACATCTCAAGAGCAGAGGGAGAGACAGTGTGAGTGTAATAAAGTTCAGTCTTCCATGAAAGCCACAGCTAAGAATTCAGACAAAAAAGTATAAAAATATGTTCTCACAAATGAAATGGGTCACTCCTTAAAAAATGTCCTCTGCAATTGTTGTGTAGTGATATAGATGTCATCATCAGCTTTTTTTTATCAAGTCTTGTTGTATTTCTAAACAGAAATTCTTTCAGTAATAATAATAATAATAATAAATGACATTTATATCAGTACAATCTTTGCTCAGACTTTGTGTGCACAAGATATGTAATTCTTCAAAATCAGTATCCTAACGGCAATATGTGAGCATCATTACATGTCCTATTGAGGACATTTTTTAAGTCTGAAATTAGGACGGCCCCTATCTACCACTGTACCCGATCTTTTAAAAAGTCATTTTTATTGCGGAGGAAACAAGTTATGAAAAGAAGAAAAGAATAAGGTGTGAATCATTGAGTTCATAGGATGTGCATATTATCTGCATCCATGATCCAGCTGTAAAGTTGGACAGTCATAAAAAGATTCCCCTGCCAAAAATAACCCGAGAAACCTAATCAGAGTTTGAACCTGAACGTACTGTTTACTAGACTATCCACCCTAGATCTCTACAGGAATAGAATCCTGATCACAATAACTTGGGCACAGCAGTAGAGGGAGAAAACCACACAAGGGCACACACCAATCACCAACACGAAAACAGAGAACAATAAAGCTGAACATGACTTAAAATTAAAAACATTTATTCAGTTGAGCTGAACATGATTTATTTAACAAACACTTACTGTGGTTTTTTACTGCCTGGATAAATCCATCAGATGAACATCGTAGGGCAAGGGGGAGGAATACAAACAAGATTTTAGACATGTTCGATAACATCATTATGTCACTATACTCATTGTACAGAAATGGTTCACAAAACCAACTGCTTTTAGCCATAAGATAAAATTTGTGATTTTGAGACATTAATGATAAAAAAAAGGTGTTCATTTTGTAATTGACAGCATGCAAGATCTGAGAGTTCATCTCGAAAACTCAAAAAAGAAAAAGAGGGACATGAGCAAAAATGCAAGAACCTTCAATAAATTGTTATCAATTAGAAAGTTTACGACTAACTACAGACATAATTCCTATATTTGAAAAATACTATTTGCTACATTTCTCTTTCCACAGTAAACAAGTACAATAAAACCTGTTGAGAAGTGTTTCATTTCTTTACAGAATTAAAAATCACAACGAAAGTTTGTTTTAAGCTTACCACTGTTTCCATGAGCCTTAAGGACCTGACACAAAGCCACATTTGATTTGGCAAAGTTGACATTTGGCCATTAACACATGATAACATTAGCAGCTTAACTTATTTCAAGATATCTAGGGGCTTACGTGATAAAATCTGAAACAGTATTATTTACAAAAAAATGCAGAACACTTGAATTCTGATCCTATTACAAAATTCTTTTTCTTTTTTAAACCCAAAACTAACGTTCATTCTGACTATTGTTTTGTTCAGGTATCGTTTTATAAAATCTAAATGAAAGCATCAAACGAATTTAGATGTTGTTACAATCCATCCTTTTGCTCGGGAAGATTTTAATTTGTAATAAATTTTTGCAGTCCAGTGCTACTAGAAAACAGACCTATCCTCATCTTTGTACAGACCTGGCCTGACTCTCGGTGACTGAGGTCCTTAAGTTTTAAAAATTAGAAATCATAAAATTAGAAATGATAAAATTAGAAATCATACAAATTCCTTATCTTGCAGTATATATACATCATCAGGTTTCCAAAGACACCATATTCGAAATACAACCCCATTATCTAATGTTAACCCCCCAAAAAACCCAAACGAAGTATCAAAAAACAAAACGAAACAAAGAAAAATGTTTCCTGTTGCATCTGAGGACATAAATATCAGGAGTCATGGTATAAAATTTAGAGCATAATGTTTTTGTTTCTAAGCTACGCGAAGAAATGAAAGGCAGGATAATGAAGCATAATGTGCAACATTCTTCAAAGAAATAGAAAAACCATGCTGCAGTAGCAAAATGAAATATTCCACACAAAAAAACAAAAAAAAAGAAAACAGACATGCTGTCCACACTTAATTAGTGTCAGATGATGACAACAACAACAACAACGACAACAACAACAACAACAACAACCACGACAATTTGTGCACAAACTGTACAATATTGTACCACGCACACATAAGGCATCTGAACATAATATTTATCAATAAACAACTGTGCTTTTCTTCATAGCCTGGTCAAAACAAAGGTAGTCCCCCCCCCCTCCACCTCTGAAAGAACGTTGCGGCCCAAACTTCCACACACAGAGACAATATCCCTTTGGACCGCAGAAATAGAGGAAAAATTACAATTTAGCATTAACCAAATAAAAAGTAAAGTTGTTCCCGCATCTGATCCGGACATTGGGGATTGCATTGTTAGTGAGACAACTTTCTCGGCCTTCGGCATAGTGTGGTAGGGTGGCCAGTTCCTTTCCACGCCGCCTTTACTTCCGCAACTCAAAGTCAGGTACCCATTACTGCTGGGTGGGCCGGAGGGGGTGAAAAAATCCTTGTCTGAACCGAGGCTCAAACCCAGACTTTCTGCTTCAGAGACGAGCGCACTAACCGCTCCACCACCACACCCTCATTAACCAAATATGTAACTGTAAATGTTTTACACCCCATCCATCCAATTTAGATCATTTAGAAGGCAAGCAGCTCCAACCATTGACAACCTGAGATGAGAGAAGATTCACAGCCCCAACAGAAAGACAGAGATTCTTGATAAAACTTTCTTCCCACATGGGATTCTATCTCATTTCTTCTGCGTTGAATCGCAAAGTGCCTTATCATTATACGCTTACTTCAAGAGCTGGTATTGACTGATCGAGGACGGAGGTATTAATTTATTAACAACAGCAACAGCCACAAGAACAACAACTACAACAACAACAACAACAGCAACAACAATGTGAGTTGTATACACCATCACAAATGTATGTGACAAAAAGTAAATTTTTTATTTTAATTACGTTTGTTTAGGTTCCCCTCTCACTCCCGTCTCCTCGAGGAACCTGCACTTAGCCTCACCTTCAAAGTTGAGCGTGATGGTTGCGGTGGCCTCACCGAGAGCGTTCTTGGCCACCGCCCTGTACTCCCCTCCATCCTGCAGCGTCACCTGCGAAATCTCCATAGACAGGAGGTGAACGTGGCCATCCGACCTCATATTGGTGAGGATACGACCTCCGGACGCCACAGGCCTCCCATTCAACATCCACATTACCGTCGGGGCTGGGTCAGCCGTGAGCTGACATTCTAGAATTATCTTGCCGCCCGCCTGACGTATGGCAGGCTTTTGCACAAAGACCGGGCGGGACCCTTGTTGAGGTACCATGCCTTGCTGCATATGCAAGATCATGGTGCCTAGAACACGTTAGATATGAGACAACGAGAAGAGGTTACATGTACACGAATCATTCACAAATCAAACACAGTTTCACAAAACTGGACTACTTTCAGAATCTTCTATTGATCAATTTCTAAACAGCTAAGATTGTTAGGTAAATCATAAACTACAAAATGAAGAAATCATAAGTGTGTTAGTGCTAACACTTGTGACAAGAACAGAAAGACCAGCAGGCTATCTAGTCTCTATTCTACGATGTAAATCAAACAGACAAACCGCAGACACACGTCCAAAGTACGACTTGCTCATCATTAATCCGAAAGCAAAGTAAAGAAAAGTAAAACAAATTGTCAGGCACACAAATGTATCACCACCAACAGTGACACTCACATAAACATGTCACAGAGATTGGATTAATGTACTCCTCTAAAAAGCTGCACACAAATCAGTCCAATACATTTTGTCCATTTCAAACAAATGTGAGGCATGCTAACAAAATGAGTTACTTCTCGCTATCCATGAATGGAGATATCAGCCAAAAATCAACACAAGGGTCATATATTTGTAGATGCTAAACCAGTGCCATTCTCTTCAAGTTTAATGTGTCTTTTATCAATTCAAACTAATAAATTGTAAAAATTCAACCTATAAATTTGATGTATCTATTTCCATCGGGCTAAAATCTGAGAAGTAACTCATTCTGTCAGCACACCTCACAAATTAAAAAAAACAAGCTGCAGCACAATGTCACAGACTGAAAGTCTGCACTTTGTATGCAATGTCCCAAGTTAAAGTTTGCCATTAATTTGAAGATCTCCATTCATCTTGCTCTACTCCAGGAAGTTACTAGCATAGATCAAATGGTGAAAGAAGTGAACTGAAAGAAATCTTCTCCACATTATCTTCGTCCCAAAGTTTCAAGAGTATAGTGTTGAATCTATAGAACCCTCTGTGGACAAAATGTTTTGTGGACTGATTAATCAAAACTAGTTTGTTTGTTGGTTTTTTTCTTGTTGTTTTGTTTTTTCTAAAATAAAAAGTATGCGCAAAAGCTGAAAACAAAATCTGCAACAAAACTTGGTGCAAGAATGAAAATTTGTGAGACAAGCAAAGACTACGAAATAGTGCAGTAAAGTGAGGCAGGAGGTTCTGCTGATTTCGCTTTGCTTTAGATGACACCAAAAGGACACAGAAATATACCCCATCAATTTGCCCATGAATGAATGATATCTAATCAGCTTCCAATGTTCTATCCAACATGGCCAGGGGATTAAGAAAAAGCCTCCCAAAAAATTTTTAACCACAGCCCACTCTAAAGAAAGTCAATCAAAAATTGAACATTTCATTGCAAGTTTACACCATATATTATTTTCAAGTTTCTATTTTCCAATCAAATACAGAAGAAATTTATAAGATCTACACCAATATGATTTTCCATACCTTTTGTAGGGAAAAACACCATTGTCTTCATAAAGCAAAACGGAATGAGTACCACACTACGAAGATAAAAACTTGTTTAACGTCAAACGCACTGCTCTCGTTTTAGTTCTAGTAAGAGTTTTATGGCACTTGCAACGCAATAGGTGATACAAGCGCCAAAGATTTAGGTGTTACAAAAGAGTGATGATATATTCAGAAAAGAAGGAAGAAAGAGATATTATTAAATGCATTGCTGTTCCCTTCACAATAGCAACCTGAAAACCTCACTGCCTCAAGCCTCAGAGTTGTTGAAAAGCACAGTGGTGCAGCGAGGAGAAATCTATAAGAGCTCGAGTAGAGAAAAGAAGCCAAAGACAGATAAGTCTATCACAACAAGTGTTGTACGCACTGTCAAAGTTGAGCCTGATGGTGGCGTTGCTTTCTCCGAGCTGGTTCTTGGCCGTGACCTTGTAGTTGCCAGCGTCTTGTGCTGCCACGTTGTCAATCTCCAGTACCAAGAAGTATGTTTTGGCGTCCCTCGGCTCGGAGCGAATCTTGAATCTGCCTGTTGAGTCAAGACGCAGGGATTTGAAAACTTCCAGAAAACTTTGTCGAAGAACTAAGAAGCACAACTAGAATCTTGTAAAGACTTTGAGAACATGTAGGGTTCTTCAATAATTTCAAACTTGTTAACCATAAAACTTAGGACAGAGAGGGGAAACTTCTAGCTTAAAACAGCAAAAAGTTTAGATTAAAAATAATCATTATACTCAGATATCATTATACTCAGACAATAAAGTAAAAAACTGAGAGATGAAATGAACTTATTTGCCTATTTGAAAACTTATCAGACAAAATTTGCATTACAAATGAAGATCACTGCTAATTCATTAATGTGCTCTGTAGTCTGTGGTCTGTAGTCTGTGGTCTGTGGTCTGTGGTCTGTAGTCTGTGGTCTGTAGTCTGTGGTCTGTAGTCTATAGTCTTTAGTCTATGGTCTGTAGTCTGTAGTCTGTAGTCTGTGGTCTGTAGTCTGTGGTCTGTAGTCTGTGGTCTGTGGTCTGTAGTCTGTGCTCTGTAGTCTGTGGTCTGTGCCCCCGCTCTTTCCATGACGCGGCATCTATCCGGAGACGTCTCCGTGGGTGGTTGGCGGGTGCTCTTGTGTGGTTTTCT
>NW_004797707.1:431231-437422 GCF_000002075.1 Aplysia californica | reverse complement strand
TCTCTCTCTCTCTCCTTACCACTCAGCTTTTTGCTTGTCAACATACAATAATATAGAGAAGAATGGCAACCAGTATATGTTAATTCATTTTGTATATCGACAGTACCCAATGGAAATCAAAATCCAACTTTTAAAACAATTTTGATGGCAATTTCTAAGACAACCTGATACAACAATTCAGAGTAAACCACTCCTATATTCTCAGATGACATCAAGTGATGGCCCAGATCGACTGAACAAACAATGGTAGCACTGAAAGAAGTGTGAAGGTCAGGCAGAAATTAGTCAAGCTTAGCTGTGAAAGTGAACACAGCACTGAAGATACAGTTGTTAGCAAAATACCAAAAGACTACTAAAGATTACTTTGCAACTAAAACTTATAACAGGAAACATAAGTGGGTGGTTGGCGGGTGCTCTGGTGTGGTTTGCTCCTTCTTTCCTATCAAACATCTATCGTCCTTATCTCCCCTTCTTCTTTTTTATGTTTGTTACTCTCTTGTAACACATGTAATCTTCTGGCGCTCATAAGACCTTACTCTGTTGCGAGCGCCGTAAAACCTCTACTAAAACTTTAAAAAACATAAAATAATGGTGTCAATCCCCTACAACTCAATCCGCCTGACCCCGCTTGCAGGTCATGTCCATCCACTTGTGCCATTCCCGTATCCCTCACCCCTACCTCTACCCACGTACACAAGCACCCATACACGTAGGCCGACAAACCAATCTTGTAACGGTACCCGTGAACGGTACACAAAATTTAGGACGTCACACTCTCGATCTTTCCTTCTCTTTCACTCGTCGCCATGAAAAGTGTCAGATCTGAATTGACATGTATGGTTTTCCTCTCATTTCTCCGCTCAAATGCTCTCAAAAGTCCTATTATTATCCTAGGCTAATGTCTCCCGATCGCCGTCACCCATCTGGTGTTACTCTGGTGTCCACAAAATACACATGATGATGCACTGAGCAATCAGAAATGATAGACCAAAAATGTAGCAGGTTAGAACTCAATAAGAGAACCAGCAGAGACGTTTTAAGTCTTCACACAGTCCCGCTACTAGATCTAGAAGGTAGAGGTTAATACTCACTGTTTCTGTCCTCCAGCTGAAAAAAAGAAAAGAAAAAAAAGTTCACGTCATCAACATGCTTTATCTCAAAGTGGAATGATTATGTGGGCATGTCAATAACTTAGTCAACCCCCCCCCCACAAAATATAAGATCACGGTAATAAAACAAAATGAATAAGTTACTGAAGACAACCTGCACTTTCCAGGACACAAAAAAGGAAAACACCGTACCATCATGTAGAATGTATATTGTTCACAGATCTAGTTTTCAGGACACCATATCCCCACAGAGAAACGTACGTGCACCACAGAGAGAGGGGGCTGACTTTTCACGCTTGCCCCTCGGAGACTTTAAGATTACACAGACCCAACGCGAGTGAGTACTGTATACCTGGGGTTGTTCGCGCGCTCTTATTTTCCGCGTTTTGACCAGAATATTGTTTTCCCCGAACGTTTCGATTTCGGTGCAATTAATTTGAGTCGCCCAGTGGCATGTATACAGATGTGTCAGACACATAGGCCCTATATAAGATAACACACAGACATACATATTACGCGTGCACATAAACAAGACAACTACACAGACACGCACACACAGGCAGACAAAATACATACACACAAATACAAAAGGACTACACAAATACTCTCTCTCTCGCTCTCTCTCTCTCTCTCACACACACACACACACACACACACACACACACACACACACACACACACACGCGCGCGCGCGCGCGCGCGCGCACAACCCCACATACATTCGAATGACTATAAGAACAAAGAAAAACTTCTTAGACGGTTGGATTCTCCAATATTATGTACAATGTAGCATCACCCCCATTGACATTATTTTCTCGAACCACTTGAACTCACAAGTTCCTTTCGAAATCGCGAAAATTGTAAATTTAAGTAACGCGCGAAAAAAATCCGGTATACAGTACATCTCTAAATTTACTCACAGTCACCACAAGGGGACAGCACTCGAACAAAAATGGACCAGGCCAAACAAGTGACGAGGTGACGAGAAAAGGGACGCAACAAGTATTTCGTTAAGATGAGGGCCATGATAATAATTTATTCGTCACCACTATTCAACATTGTAGTGTGTCAAAACTTTAAAAAATAAATAGATAAATAAATTAAATTCAAAAATGTTGCAGAGGTTGATGAGACACGTCAATTTGTCCTAATCTTGTCCATTTTGTCAAAATTAGTAGCGAATCAAAATTTAGAAGAATTAAACTTTTCGCAGTAAGATAATATTCTGCAGGAATCAATAAAATTAATATTTTTGCTTCTACTAAGTACCTTGTATTTTGACATACAACAATCATGAATCACGAACCACAAAACATAATATTCATCAATTATCTTCTAAAATTAAATTATTACAACGTACAAACTTTGCTTCAGTCAAAGATAGCGCAACCTCTGTTGTAAAATAGGACAGACCACGTCGATTGTACAATTAATACTCCAGCAACAAGAAAAGAACGTGTCAGTTTGATAGTTTTTGAGAGCTGTTTGCACTGTATGCCTTCCAGGAAGCCGAGAGAGAATTTCTGAGTGTTCTGGAGTATTCTGTGGTATTATTAACGATTGTAAAGTGCATAGATCATGCTGCAGAGCACGGTTAAGTTCTATATAAATGCAATTATTGTTTTTCATTAAGTAGCAAGGTGACGACAGAGAGTGGATGGGTACAACATGTAGACGGAGAACATCTGGTAAATCTGAGTAGTCGAGGTCGTTGTTGGATGGCTACATCCTGCAGTAGACGGACAACACATAGACAGAGAAAGATTAACAACAAACGCACAACTTGCCATCAAGAACAACAGACAGAGAAAGATGAATAACAAACACACACACACACACACACACACACACACACACACACACACACACACACACACACACACACACATCCTTCCACTGAGAGCAACAGACAGAGAAAGATGAATAACAAACGCAAACCTACTACACACAACTGTCACTTTCCACCAAGAACAACACACAGAGAAAGGTGTTCAACAACAAACACACAACTGTCACTTTCCACCAAGAACAACACACAGAGAAAGGTGTTCAACAACAAACACACAACTGCCACTCACCACTAAAGTTCAAGTTGATGGAAGCAGACACCTCGCCGAGTCTGTTCTTGGCCACCACCTTGTAGGTTCCCGCGTCGCTCTGGGCCACTCCCAGAATCTCCAGGATCACGTTGAAGGCTGACCCTCCCGCCGGCTCCACGCGCATGCGCGTTCTGTCAGACGTCTGTATCGGGGTGGTGCCCATGAACCAAGCGATGTCCGGCTTGGGCGACGCCTCCAGGACACAGTGGAAGACCAATCGCTGACCATTGTCCTCCTGTCTCAGAGCCGGCTTCTGGGTGAACCTGGGTGCTACGTCATCACCCACACCCATGATGCCCGGATTTGGTTATCTACCTGCAGAAGATACACACAGAGAGTTTGGGTTTGAGTCTCACGTCTATTGGAGAGTCACGTCTATTGTGATGTAACGAAGGCAATAATTTAAAGTATTCGTGCTATGCCATCACCCACACCCATGATGCCCGGATTTGGTTATCTACCTGCGGAAGATACACACAGAGAGTTTGGGTTTGAGAGTCACGTCTATTGGAGAGACACGTCTATTGGAGAGTCACGTCTATTGGAGAGTCACGTCTATTGGAGAGTCACGTCTATTGGAGAGTCACGTCTATTGGAGAGACACGTCTATTGGAGAGTCACGTCTATTGGAGAGACACGTCTATTGGAGAGTCACGGCTATTGGAGAGTCACGTCTATTGCAAAATAACGAAGGCAATAATTCAAAGTATTCTTGTTATGCCATCACCCACATCCATGCTGCCCAGTTTTTTGTATGTGCCTGTAGATGATACACACATACAGTTTGGATTTGTTTTTCTTTGTTTTTGTAAGTGTTTTACGGCGCTCGCAACTGCATAAGGTCATATGAGCGCGCGGGACACACTAAACTTTTTCAGTTGGTAGGAAATTTTGAATTTTGCCCGGGTGGCAGCCGAAGCCTACTCTTATCGATTTTAGACCACCAAGGGATCTTTAACGTGCACAACTTGCATACGGGACCTCCGAGATTTTTCGCCCTTGTCCGAGAAGGCTAGGTGTAGATCTTTCCTACCAGAAGATCAGGGGTGTGGCTGAAAGACAGCAGTAAGAAGAAGCCAATGAGTAGCAGTAGAAAGGCTGCAGAAAGAATCAGGAGCCCAGAGGAGGGGGCAAAGGAAGTGAAGGGGTGGGGGGGCAGAAAGAGGAGACGAAAGCAGACGACAGAACATTGCTAGAGAGTAGGAAAGGAGGTGAAAGGAGACAAATTTAGATAAGATAATTTTTTGGTCGCTACCCGGATTCGAACCCGGGACCTTTGAATGAGAGGCGAACACCTTAACCTCTAGGCCACGAGAGCCCCCAGTTTGGATTTGAGTCTCATGTTCATTGTAAACATTTAATAACGAAGGCTATTTCAAGTGCCCCTTGCACTATAAAACAAACATTTATATCAGAAAGCTTGATCTCCAAGATCTCCATAGCGTAAACAAACAAGACACATGGTATAAATGTGCATGTAGCTCTTTGCGAAGGCAAGCTTTAGTAAGAGGGCCTTCAGAGAGAGTAACTCGATCGGACCCCAGTTGGTAAATTGGGACATTGGCGGTTGGAGGATGCCACTGGGGGGGGGGGGGGGTCCTACTTTTTGCCGTTAGTAGTTTCGCTTTGTCTGCCTTTGCTTTTTTTCTCACCCGTAGATTATTGTTATTCTGTCAATGTGCTTCCCAATAGCTTGCTCGACAGCATTACAAGTAGGCTATGCCAAAGAAAAGGAAAAGAACAAGGAAGATACAGGAGCTTTTTTCCCCTTCTTTTTTATTGCGGGTGGGGGGGGGGGGCAAGCAGAACGCCCTACTAGACAAGGAGAAGGTCACATCCAAGGTGTGGCCCCCTGCAGGCTGCCCTGGTACCTGGCCGGTAGTTAAAGCGTCCCTGCTCCTGCAGGAGTCTCACTGACACACCGGTTGTTCCCCCTTTCGGGTCTGAACTCCGACCTTCCGCGAGGTGTTTGTTTGTTCGGCTAATGGCCCCCTGTGTCACACTGACCCAGGGTTTGTTGTTTGGTCTTTTGTTTGGGGGGAGGGGGGTTGTCTTTGTAAACGCGATATAATTAGCGAAACATGAGATAATGAGAGAACACAGTAGACTGAAATAGCGGGGCGGAATCTAGTCGGTCGCCAGCTTCTCTCGCAGATTTTGTTTGTTTTTTTTGTTTGTTTTTTGGTGGTAAGTGTTTTACGGCGCTCGCAACTGCAAAATAAGGTCATATGAGTTTGCGGGACACGTTAAACATTTTCAGCTGGTAGCAAATTTGGAAATTTGCCCGGATGGCGGCCGAAGCCTACTTTTACCGATTTTACACCACCAAAGGATCTTTAACGGGCGCAACTTGCACATGGGACCTCCGAGAGTTTTTGCCCTTGTCCGAGAAGGCTAGGTGTAGATCGTTCCTACCAGAAGATCAAGGGTGTCGCTGAAAGACAGCAGTAAGAAGGAGCCAAGGAGTAGCAGTAGAAAGGCTGCAGAAAGAGTCAGAAGCCCAGAGGAAGGGGCAAAGGAGGTGAGGGGGTGGGGAGCAGAAAGTGGAGACGAAAGCAGACGATAGAAAATTGCTAAAGAGCAAGAAATGAGGTGAAAGGAGACAATTTTAGAGAAGAAAATTTTTAGGTCGCTACCCGGATTCGAACCCGGGACCTTTGAATTGGAGGTGAACACCTTAACCTCTAGGCCACGAGAGCCCCCAGTTTGGATTTGAGTCTCATGTTCATTGTAAACATTTAATAACGAAGGCTATTTCAAGTGCCCCTTGCACTATAAAACAAACATTTATATCAGAAAGCTTGATCTCCAAGATCTCCATAGCGTAAACAAACAAGACACATGGTATAAATGTGCATGTAGCTCTTTGCGAAGGCAAGCTTTAGTAAGAGGGCCTTCAGAGAGAGTAACTCGATCGGACCCCAGTTGGTAAATTGGGACATTGGCGGGTGGGGGATGCCACTGGGGGGGGCAGCTTCTTTTC
>NW_004797707.1:427762-431131 GCF_000002075.1 Aplysia californica | reverse complement strand
AGAGAGAGAGAGAGAGAGAGAGAGAGAGACAGAGACAGAGACAGAGACAGAGGTAGACCGCCTCACATATCTCTATGAACTACGAAACAGGTAAGAGAACATGAATCCATTGTGACGCGCTTACTTTCTGGCTGTTCCTCAAGACTTGAAAATCTGCCATTCTCTGAGACATAACTTCTTTGTTCAAACAGATTTTCCCGATTTTGCTTTCCTTATCTGAAACTTTAAATGACACGTAACAACACCTATACTACGAAATCTGCAAAATCATGTATCTATTATCTATTTGTGGTGGCCGAATTTTGCTATTCAAAAGGATTTTTAATGGCTGCATCGATCGACATGCGGTTTTCGCCAAAAAATTCTTTAAAATATTCTCCAGATCATGGCGCCCTTGGTTTTTTCAGTTTTGAGACAATTGTGCTGCAAAAAGCTAAATTTCCTTATTTCGCCGATCGCTTTAGTAGGCCGACGCTTCTGTCTCTGTAATTTTAGAAAATATAGATGTGATATTTCGCGAGGCGCATTTTGTTTTGAGAGTATAGATCTAGACCTTCTAATTTTTTGCATCTCTCAAGATTTATTTCCCCATTCCAGTAGTGTGTAAATAGTAGGCCAATGACTTTTAGTTGATATTAAAGAACCGATCATCCCTTCCATCGAAAGGGGGCCCAGCTTGTCTATTTATATAATACGATATGATGGTTCAACGTGGGCCGAAATATCGTCCTTATTATGCTGTTCATCGGACAAAATATCAATATTCAATATTATTATCATGTCCCAGATACATACTTAATGAATAGTTGTCGTTTTTCTTTCCCATTTCCTGTTTTGATGTTGCTCCTGAGGAAGCCCAAGAGGCGAAACGTTGAGCTATTAAACATATTTTAAACGTTTTATATTGTTATGTTATTTTGTCTGAAATTCAAATAAGACTCTCCCTCCTACTCTGCTTTCCAAACAATGATGATGATGATGATGATGATGATGATGATGATGATGATGATGATGATGATGACGACGAGGAGGAGGAGGAGGAGGAGGAGGAGGAGGAGGGGAGAAGGAGGAGGGGGAGGAGGAGGAGGTAGAAGAAGAGGAGAAGAAGGAGGAGGAGATGGAGGAGGAGAGGGAGAACCTTAAAGAGCTTATATTATTTATGTACGTGGGTCCTTCGCCCTTAAGTAGCTCTTCCTTCATTACAGGAACGTTAAGATTAGTTAGTGTGAATATGAGCAAGCACTCGATACACCACATCGGCTCCTTGGCACTTGATTAGAGTTGGGCAATAGCCTCGAGGACTACCATACCACCTACTGAGGTCAAAGATATCTTATATAATATATAGTAGTCTAACCAGTGTGTTCTACCAGTCGAATTGAGTCGGTCAAATTGAGTCGGTCAAATTGAGTCGGTCAAACTGAGTCGGTCAAATGGAGTCAGTGAAACTGAGTCGGGTTCAGCCAGATTTCCCAACATGGAGGGAAAAAAGCTATACCATTTTTAACTCAATACAACCAATTCAATTCCCAAACTTGAAAAACAAATGTGTTTGGTTTGCAAGGTCACAATCGAATTTAGTCGAATTCGGTCGGTCGAACTGTAGTAAAATGGTAGTTTTTGTCCGTCATCCAAGAAGGAAATTGTAGCTGGCTCCGAATAGATCGAATTGAATGCATTCGATTGGCAGTCTGCACTTGATACAAGCCGATTTCCGCTTGATATTCGCACATTGGCTAGCCGTACTTATTCGATCCGACTCGGTCAAATAAGGTCAAATAGTTAATATAATTCAAGTGTGCTCTCCATCTTAATTTACTGGTTGTGGGGGAGGGGGCATGGGGAGGAGGAGCGGGGGGGGGGAGGTTGAGGTTGAGGGGGGAAGGGGGTTTAGGTAATGATAAGATTATCTCTGGAAGGTGGTCCTTTGAAAGGTGAAGTGAGGACACGACTTACGTTGAAATAGGCAAAGGAGCTTGTTAGAATTAAAATACCATAAGTTCTGAGTTCTCGGTGGGTCTGCATTTACTCATTCTCTCTCTCTCTCTCTCTCTCTCTCTCTCTCTCTCTCTCTCTCTCTCTCTCTCTCTCTCTCTCTCTCTCTCTCTCTCTCTCTCTCTCTCTCTCTCTCTCTCTGTCTACGTCTCACATTTCTCTCTATTAACTCCCCTTGTACAGGCCACCACATTACCACAATCCTTGGCCGGCCGCGCAGACCTGAAGGCTGAATCAAGATAATCAATTCGAAGAACCGGATAATTTTCAATGAAATGTTATCCGAATTCAGATTCTTAGGTCTCTTTCCTAACCCATTTGCGGAAGTGGGTGCACCCATTTGTTAAAGTGATTCTAGCCCGTGTGCCGAAGTGGTTCTAACCCATTAATTCGCGGAAGTGGTTCATAAAAAAAAAAAAATAACAGTAGAGGGTTTTACGGCGCTCGCAACTGCATAAAGGTCATATGAGCGCCAAGGGGTGGGTGTCAACAGAGAAGTCTTTACGGGGAATCAGACTTAGACTGCTCACCTCTCTAGCTTCAACAGCAGCACAAGGTCTGCTTCGACTATCAAGGCACCCCAAAATAGCAGGTCACAAGGGAGTGACAAACATACAAAAGAAGTAGAGGAAAATGACAATAGCAAGGATCAGGAAAGAAAAAGCAGCAGTTCCCTGTTGTAGATCAGGCATAGTTATGAGTGTGACATGAGTCTGCCCATTTACAATTCTACTGTGCTTGAACGAGATATGTCCCCCCTTTGGGAATGGCCTAAAGACACTTCAGTCAGTGGCACTGCCCAGGGGGTAAGTGGTTCATTACGTATTTGCCGAAGAGGTGCACTAGCGTATTGTTATCCGGATATTTTGTAAAGCGACTCATTGCCCAGCCCGGCCGGGAAGACCTGAAGGCTGAAGGCCGAAGCCAAGGAGAGCTCAACGTTCAAATAAATTAGCGTGGTCTGGAATCCAGGAAGTGAGTGAGCGGCGGCCATCTTGACGCGCCTACGTCAGAGGGCGCCAGTGTTGGTGGGTAGTGGTTTTGCAAAATCCGGATAACCTATACGGACAACCGGATACTTCTCTTTGTGACATTATTTATATTATCCGAATCCAGACTCTTAACTCTCTTTCCTAATCCAAACCCGTTTGCAGAAGTGGGTGCAGCCATTATAATATTTGTTGGAGTGGTTCTAACCCGTTTGTCGAAGCGGTTCATCATAACATATTATTTTCCCGAAGAGGTGCACTAACATGTTATCCGTATTTTTGCTAAAACGACTCATTGCCCAGCCCTAGTACAGAAGGGGTCAGGTAGGCAGCTCGTAATGATTAGGATGTGGCAGGAGGCAGGAGGGGTTCAAGGGGGCGGTGG
>NW_004797707.1:424927-427525 GCF_000002075.1 Aplysia californica | reverse complement strand
GGGTTAGGGGGAGTAAGGGTGGGGGAGGGGGTTCGAAACCACTTGCACGAACTGATGATAACATCGGGGAAAGCGGTGTGGGTTCTGTGGCTGAGAGTATAAGTGAGAGTGAGTGTTGGTTGTTCACACTTGGCAGTTTTTGTTGTTGTTTTTGTTGTTGTTTTTTGTTTTTGTTGATGTGTTTGTTGATGTATTTGTTAATGTATTTGTTGACGGTTTTGAGGCTGAGAGTGAGTGTGCTGGTTGTTCACACTTGGCAGTTTTTTGTTGTTGTTGTTTTTGTTTTTTGGGTCAATGTTTTTGTTGATGTTTTTGTCTGTATTTTTAAAAAAGTTTGTAACGGTGTTTCTCTTGATGTTTGTGTCAATATTTTTGTTGATGTTTGTGTCAATATTTTTGCTCCTGTTAATGTCGACAATTTTGTTGGGTTCTGTTGATGTTTTTGCGACGTTATGTCGCTTTTCGTTGAGAGGAGAAGGAAGAAAGGAACGATTATCTGGAAAGGAAAGACGTCGACATATATAATCAAACAGCCACAGGAACAATCAGTATGGATGCCTTAAAATTGCGGCCTTTAGTGCTGAGAGGAACTGAACCCTTATGGACCTGTCCGGTGTGCAATGACGTAGTTGCCCAGGACAAGTAGCAATCAATGTGAGGCAGCATGGTGGAATCAGGCTCTCGTCAATTTTTTGGGCATATTGAGTTATTGGTATCATCTTAAAGCTTGTTCATTTGTCTTGCTTTCAATGAACAAATCACCCATCCATCTTCAACAGAAGTGGAGACATTTTGAATTGAAGGAGGAGGGAGTCACCTGTTTTAAGAGGTAAAATTAGCGAGAAAATAGCCGCCAAATCTTGGTAAAGAATTATATTTTTGTGCCTTTAATCAACGTATTCGGTGAAATCCTCAAAGGAAAGTGTTTGTAAATGAAGGTGTTGAGCCAAAAAAACAAAAATTTGATAAAAATTGCTAAGCAGGGAGAAAACTGCTGTTTTCTTCGATTTCATTATTTTGACGAGAGCCTGATTCCACCACGCTGCCTCACAAATAATAAGCCAGGTAAGTTCACGCGATTGCCGTATTCGGCTAATTTTAGGACGTACATTGTACGGGACCACTACATTCGAAGGAAAAAATCAGGTGGTTTGGACATCTGACACGTATGGCACCTAACCAGCTTGCCAGTAAAACCTACTACAGGAAAGTATCAGGGTACAAGGCAAGAGGAAGACCAAGAAAGACCTGGATCCAGGGTGTGAAGGATACCCTGAGAACATACGACAATATCCCACCCAGCCAGGTCATCAAACTTGCTAGAGACAGGTGGCTCTTTCTCCACTCGACGCCCTAGGGGTACAAGAGGACGGATGAAGTAAAGTAAAGTAAGTAAGTGAGATTGTACGAGAGGACGACGTCTTGACACACAATTATTTGGACGTACGAAGTACGGACGGACGCTGTCAAGAAGGGGAGAGCTGGCCACCATCGACGAACGCCACATTTTGTACTACGGTCTTCATTGGTGTTATACTAGTTAATTTAACCTGAGATTTGGCGTAATGTCTTAATCCTTCTACGTTAAGCATAGCGCGCGTTGTTGTTGTTGTTCATATTCTCCTAGAAATATAAATCAACGAGTCGTTCTTCTTTTTTTTACTTTTCATTTCTTTCCTTTTCTTTTGTTTTTGTTTTGTTTTCTTTTCTTTTGTGTTCTTTTCTTTTCTTTTCTTTTTCTTTTCTTTTGTTTTGTTTTCTTTTCCTTTTCTTTTCTTTTCTTTTCTTTTCTTTTCTTTTCTTTTCTTTTCTTTTCTTTTCTTTTCTTTTCTTTTCTTTTCTATTGCTTAGATCCGAGATCCTTCCTTTTTAACAGCCTCGCTGTAATTATAAAGACATTAACGAATGGCATTGTCGTACCTTACAAAATATATCAGAAAACGGGAAAGACGACATTCCACCACACACCCACACATCGTGAATTCTCTCCCGTCAACATAATTATAATTTGTGCGATGAATGATAAGCCTGTTCTCTGGGTTACGTGAAGCGTTCCTCAAAGATAACATTGTATGGGGATTCCCAAAATGTACCTCTCGCCGGCACACGAAACATTCCTCTCTCTCTCAACCCCTCACAGGAAACGCTTTGTACCGCCTCTCCCCTTTGTGATCAACAACAACACTTCGCCGACGGAGAGTCCAAGGAGAAAGCTAAAACAAAAACAAAAATAAAACAAACAACAGCATTAATCAAAACAGAACACCGGCCAGCACAGCTTGAGCTTCCAACAGAGCCGAAACACTCTCACTCACACTCACACTCACACTCACACTCACACTCTCACACTCACACTCACTCACACTTACACACACACACACTCATTCTCATACACACACACATACACACACACTCTCACACTCACTCTCTCTCACACACACACTCACACTCACACTCACTCTCACACACACACTCACACGCGCACACATACACACATACACTCTCACTCTCTCTCACACTCTCACACTCTCAGACTCTCACACTCACACTCACACTCACACCCACTTTCATTCACACACACACACACACACACACACA
>NW_004797707.1:420794-422315 GCF_000002075.1 Aplysia californica | reverse complement strand
AGAGAGAGAGAGAGAGAGAGAGAGGAACAGACAGACATACATGCATTTAGGCAAACAAACAAGCAGACAGATAGACAGACAGATAGACCGAGGTAGACTTATAAGAAAAGAACAAACGATGACAAGAGGCAACTAAAGAAATATGAGGGTTGTAAGCTTATAGATCTAGATCTAGAGATAACGAATTGAGAGCGTGAGGAATGGAACAAATTATATAAACAAAAAATACAGCCATCATCAGGAATAATGTAATTGCTGAAGCAGCAGAAAAACAACAGCGTCAGCAAAAATCGCCCACTACCACCATCATTTTAGGTACTTTCCTCACCCACACCACAACCACCAGAACCACTATTATAGCACTGTCCCCACTGTTTTGTGCCCCAAAAAATAATTCTGAAATTATGCAAACTGAGCCCAAAAATGTGAAATTATGCGATTCTGTTAATTTGAAGAAAGAACGATAACGGAAAATAATCGAAAAATATGCACAAAATGATCAAATTTTGCTAAATTATGCGGGGTGCATAAAACGACGGGGACTGATAGCAGCGTAAACATTATCATCATCACCGGCAGCAATACCGCCACTATTATCACCAAAAGCGACAACGACAGCAACGGCAATAGCAATGTAGTCGCCTTCAGCAGCAGCAGCGATCTACGTCAGGGAGCAGCAACATCATCATCAACAACAACAACAACAACAACAACAACAACAACAACAACAACAACAACAACAGACTAAACAAAACAACAAAACCATAAACTAAACAAAACAATAGCAAAGGAAAACCACACTCAACACAAACAAAACAAAAATAAAGCCAAATGTTCAAGAAAAGCTTTCCACTTTGAAAAAAAAAAAACCCACACGAATTCCCGGCGCACTCTTTGTGTGGTCAGAAAAAAAAAAACATGAAACGGTGAAAAGTGACAGAACAGAACAGTAGGATGCCACAAAGACACGACTACACACTTCAGAACATAATATCTTTTGGAAGAAAGAGCGTCCCTCATTTCTTCGTAAACTCTACTTCCATCTCTTGACAGAGACAACATTAAATGGGTTGATGGATAGACAAACGGATTAGATAAATAACTAGAAAGCGAGAGAAATCAGTGGGTAGTGAGTGAGGTAGTACTTGATGAAGTCAATGAAGGACGCTCCATTTGAAGGAGCTCCATTGTTAACAACCAAAATAGACATAAATGTCTTGAACACCTAGCTCTCACTGGCAAAATTGAAGGCAACCGAGGCAGGGGTAGGTCCAGAGTAATCTACTTAGAGAACCTAAACAAAATAATGGGTAACGGGGAAAGATCAGGGGAACGTAGCTTGTTTAAGTTTAAGAGCATCCGAGCAAAGGAATGAATGGAGAACCATGATTGCCGATGTCTGTCGCAGATCTGGCACTTGACGATGAAGATGATGATGATGATGATGATGATGATGATGATGATGATGATGATGATGATGATGATGATGATGATGATGATGATGATGATGATGATGATGAT
>NW_004797707.1:415538-418680 GCF_000002075.1 Aplysia californica | reverse complement strand
TATATAAACTCCACAAACGAGACAAAGACCCCCCCACACACACACTCACAAACAACCAGAATAAACAAACCTCTTATTCGCCAACCACACAAAGGGTACCGTAACAAGATCGGGAGCTAAACGACCTTGACTCATGACCCATGACCTTTGAGAGGGGCGGGGCGGGGTCAGGTTAAGTGTCAACGAGATAACGTCTGAAACACCTGTCTGTGAGGGAGTGAGGGCTAAAGGAGATACTACTCTCGCGGGGGAAAAAAAAGAAAAAACATCAGATTATTTGCAAAAGTTGAGACTTTGACATATCATTATTAATATTCTTACAATTTGTTTAAATACAATCTTTTATAGTAAGAAATCTACTCTTTCATTTTCGATTTTGACAATAAATCTCCGAAAGTGGACTGAAAACTGGAAAAAAAATCCTACTATATTATATCAAACCCCAAAACAGGCACTGGGCAGTCGGGACGTGAAAGGATTAATAAAGTAATTGATTAATGCCCCTCTTTATTCTTCTATTTACAGGCTTTGAACATCTTGCTTTCACTGGAAAAAAAAGAAAGGTAAACGAAGCAGAGGTAGACCCAGAGAAACTAAAGTGGAAAATTTGAACAGAAAGATGAGTGACTGGGAAGGGGAAACACCAGGTTACTATAGAGAATGTTTGAGAGTATCCGAGAGGGGAAATGAATGGAGGGTCATGATCGCCGATGTCTGTGTCAGATCTGGCACTTTATCACGGTGAGTCGCACACTTACATCTAGCAGATATTGACAAGTACAGGGTAAAATCAGCCCGCCTCCAAAATTACCTAAATTGTTTCGATGGAGGTGTAAAATATCTACAATTGTATATTTTATAATTCCTCACTTTTCTCGTTTTTGAGATTTCCTCTTTATCTTTAACTAAATGAAACTATCTTTAGGTCTTACCTCTAAGTCTCTCTCTCTCTCTCTCTCTCTCTCTCTCTCTCTCTCTCTCTCTCTCATACAAACACACACACACACACACACACACACACACACACACACACACACACACACACATACACGCACAAGGAAAAACAACTATTCTCAAACATCATGTCTGAGGTGTGGGAAAATGTGTGGTGTTGACTGACCACTTAGAGTGAGTACTCACTTCTCTGTTGGGCTGGGCAGTGAGTGAACTCACGTGCATGCATGTATACCCCGGGTGCCCGGTGTGGTTTAGATCAGTGGGTGTGATGATGTGTGACTGTTGGTCTGAGCAGTGGAGCTCACGTGCATGCATGTATACCCCGGGTGGCCGGTGTGGGGATGTGTGAATGGGAGGTGGGGAGAGAGTGATGTGTGAGTGTGCGTGTGTGTATGTGTGTGTGTGTGTGTGTGTGTGTGTGTGTGTGTGTGTGTGTGTTGGGGAGGGGAGAAGGGAGTGTGTGTCTGTTTGTTGGGAGGAGGGGAGGGTATGTAGGTGTGTGTTGGGGGAGTGAGGGGTGTTTGAAAGAGATTCTGTGTTTACAATGCACAAAAAGTCGGGCTAAAAAAGAAAATCCTACCTCTGTAAAGTCGACACTCAAACCTAGTCCCCAAAACAAGGGCGGTAATTGTGTTAACATTGAGTGCGCCTTGAGTGAGAGTCGTAATCTTTGCACCAGGACGTAACGCGTAACCTATCCTGTTGGCTCCATACCTAACCAGCGGTGAGTTTTGTTGCATCATGGTATAATGGCTGTATTGTGCCGGGAACATGGCATAGCGGTCTGTTGAGCTCCAACACTTCACAAGACGAGCTGATAACTCACGGCCATGTCAGCGGTGCGGGATAGGCAAAGTTTTAGTTTTAGTGAGTGTCTTACGGCACTTGCAACACAATAAGGTTATATAAGTGCCGAAGATTAGAGGTGTTACAAGAGAGTAACAAACACAAAAAAAGAAGGTGGGGAGGGGGAGATAAAGACGATAGATGTTTGATAGGAAAGAAGAAGCAAACCACAGCAGGGCACCCACCAACCACCCACATAGGCAAAGTTTCTGACTTTGATTCTTCGCAACTTAGTCGTTATTATCTGTTGACGACTTCACGGGGCAAAGTTGTTTGTTTGTTTGTTTGTTGTTGTTGTTGCTGCTGCTGCTGCTGTTGTCTTTTGTTGTTGTTGCTGTTGTGTGTGTGTTGCCACCATTTTTAAGTGCTAACGGAGACAGCTGCTGTTGTTGTTGTTGTTGTTAATGTTGTTGTTGCTGTTGTTGTTGTTGTCGTTATCGTTGCTGTTTTTGTTGATGGTAGTGATGAATATCGTGTTGTTCTTATTGTTTTTGCTGTTATTGCTGTGGTAGGTTTGTTTTAGGGCTTGGTTTTCTCTCTATATACATTGAGCGCTTTTCTATCTTTAAAATTTTGTTCCGCTACTTGATTTCTGGTTGCTCAATAAGCTAGTGTTGAAAAAGGAAAATGATAAGAGAGAGGACGACGAAATGATGAGAGGGGATGGTAAGAGAGGAACAAGAGGGATTGCCATGCCAATATCTGACGTGGGATTGGCCAGTAGTAAACATTCTCTAACAGGGTGAGCAGATATTCTCTAACAGCGCGAGCAAACATTCTCTAACAGGGTGAGCAAGCATTCTCTAGCAGGGTGAGCAAACTTTCTCTAACAGGGAGAGCAGATATTCTCTAACAGGGTGAGCAGATATTCTCTAACAGGGAGAGCAGATAAGTAGTGAAAGCCGCGCATGACTGATCTAGGCTAATGACCCGAGGATGAGCTCTGGGCTTCCGCCTGCTCACTCCTCAACCCTGGAATCACCAACCACTCACTGCTTAACGGTCTTCGCTTCGTTTGCTGGGCTGCTTAAAGCGTTCCGCTACTACACCGTTTCTTTTCCTTCTGTCCATCTCTTCTCATCACTCTCTCTTTCCTTTTTGGAGCGGTTGAGGGTTGGGATGGGAAAGGGAGTGGGGGCTTTAGGTTTAAATGGGTGGAGAGAGGGGGGAGGGGGAAGAAGTTGCGCACGTTAAAGATCCCTTGGTGGTCCAAAATCGATAAGAGTAGGCTTCGGCCGCCACCTGGGCAAAATTCAAAATTTCTTACAAACTGAAAATGTTAGGTGTGTCCCGCGCGCTCATATGACCTTGTACGGTTGCAAGCGTCGTAAAACACTTA
>NW_004797707.1:412244-415438 GCF_000002075.1 Aplysia californica | reverse complement strand
ATTTGAACTGCTCGGTCAGGGGAAATAACCGTAAAAGTGCTGGACTAAAGGGTGAAAAATCTGACCGGCTGAACAAGTGTGCCCGTTATGTAGACGTCCACATAAAGTTTTAAGGTCACCATCGCATTTCCCGCCAAAAATTACATCATGTGTTAAAATATTTTTGAATTTGGTTCCGGTCCGAATAACGCTGTTATTTTGTTATTTCTATACACAACGCTATACACACTTCGAGTGTGTGCAGAATTTTTGGTGTCCACATAACGACAGTAGCTTTCTGATTTGTGTATCGCGTGTGTGTGTGTGTGAGACGGCACGTGGCGGATCCATCTAGGAGTTGGAATCCAGAAGCCTTCTCTGCTGTACATCATGGAGCAACGCTCTGCAGTTAGTTTAATAAAAGTTTTACGGCGCTGGCAACATCTTACGGCCACATGCACGCATGAAACACAAGTTGATTGCATTCACAACAGCTCACTGCACGGCTTTATTTTACTTTTAAAGTAAAGGAAAACATCTCATGGTAAAAAAAAATTGTTTTAAAAAGATTAGAAAATAAAAACAGATGTTTACATTTTAAAACAAAAATTATCTACTTTTTAGAATACAGGCTAATGACTTTTATAGATTTGAGAATTCTATTTGGATCAACGAAGGAGAACAGACCTTTTAATTTTGTGCATTTAAAATATTTACTTCTCTCCAAAGTCCGGACATTCTAATGTGTCTAATGGTTAAGTCTGTATCGCATCTGACACAGAGCGGTTTCTAATCTCAACGCAGGAGATATCCATGGGTCACGGAAGCATATATCTAAATACGTAAACGAGTAAAAACTTCTTCGTCTGTTCTCGAAAGACCAGAAGATTTTCGTGGGTCCAGTGTGGACACTGTGAAGCTTGTTGGTAGTTGTTTACTTTAGTTTTTATCCCACAGCCTGGAGATGTAGTGAAGGAAATAATTCTCAACAGCAATTTAACTAGATTTTCTATTTTCGGGTTTCAAAGTTTTAGATTGTCTAACAGCAGCAAGAAAATGGACATCCAGGTCAAAACCAGAGGCTTGAGACCGTACGCAGCTTCAAATACCAGCGTGCAATAGTGACAGACAAAGGATCAAAACCAGAAGAGGGCAAACTTCAACAGCAATGACCAAGTTGAAAACCAGTTGGAAAGACAGAAATATCACAACCAGAACAAAGATCAGACTCATGCATTCCTGGTCATGTCAGTATTTTTGTATGCATGTAAATTCTGGACCTTGAATGAAGACCTTGAAAGGAGGATCAAAGCTGTGGAGATGAGATGCTTCCGAAAAATCCTTAGTATCTCATTCAAAGATCACATCACAAATGATGAAGTCAAACAACGGTTAAAAAATGCAATTGGACCATACCCTGGCCTTCTCACTTTGGTCAGGAAACGCAAACGGCAAACGGCAATGGCATAGACACATCACCCGTTCATCCGGCCTTGCCAAGATGATCTTGCAAGGCAGCGTCCAGGGAAAAAGGAGCAGAGACAGACCGACGAAGAGTTGGAAGGACAACATCAAGGAATGGACAGGCCTGGACCTCAAAGACACGCTCTGAAGAGCGGAAGGAGTGTAGGAAGCTGGTGGTCAAATCTTCAAAAGCCCCGACGAACATCCACTCTTCGGGATAGGTGAAAGTGAAGTGAAGTAGATTAGTTTTTATCCCATAGCTTGGAGATGTAGTTAAAGAAATAATTCTTAACTGCACTTTAACTATTTTCGAGTTTAAAAGTGTTAGATTGTCTAATAGCAGCAAAAACATCACAGTGGACATCCAGTCAACAATCAGAAGCTCGAGACCGTACGCAGCTTCAGATACCTACGTGCAATAGTGACAGACGAAGGACCAAAACCAGAAATACTCTCCAGAATAGGGCAAACTTCATCAGCAATGACCAAGTAAAAAACCGTTTGGAAAGACAAAAATATCACCATCAGATCAAAGATCAGACTCATTCGTTCCCTGGTCATGTCAATATTTTTGTATGCATGTGAATCCTGGACCTTGAATACAGACCTTGAAAGAAGAAGGATCAAAGCTGTGGAGATGAGATACTTCCGAAAAGTCTTTAGTATCTCATAAAAAGATCACATCACAAATGATGAAGTCGAACAACGGATCAAAAATGCAATTGGACCATACCCTGACCTTCTCACTTTGGTCATAAAATGCATACTGCAATAGCATAGACACATCGTCCGTTCATCCGGCCTTACCAAGATGATCTTGCAAGGCAGCGTCCAGGGAAAAAGGAGCAGAGACAGGCCGAAGGATAGTTGGAAGGACAAAATCAGGGAACAAACAGGCCTGGACCTCAAAGACACGCTCAGGAAATCTGAAGAGCGGAAGGAGTGGAGGAAGCTGGTGCCCAAATCTTCAATAGCGCCACAACGGACATCCGGTCTACGGGATAGGAGAAGGTGAAGTGAAGAAGATTGATGGGTGGAGTGAGGCAAGACAAGGCATCGGACAGAATGAGAAACGATAATTTGGGAGAATATTCTACGGAGTTTAACGCCAAATCAATAGTAGTAGCCTCCGCAGAAAAATATGGAGGCTTCGGGGTGGAGCATTTTTGCTGCTTTCTTTTTCTTTGGGGTCTATGACATTACCACACACCCCAGAGAACCGTACCTAGTTTTTCCGGGGGGTTTTTCTGATGGTTGTGGTATGTCTTTGTGACACATTTCTGGAATCGTTTCGTGAAATTAGTGGTAGTTGAGGCTGAAAGTGGGGTTCAAATTATGGAAGCATCCAATAACAAACCCGTCCCAGTATGCTTTTTGAAGTTAAAGCGCTCTGGGGTCGGTTCGTGTTGAAGGTGTTGGAGGCTATTGATCTTGAGAAATATTGGGAAATGATCCGCAAGGTCATCCAGCACAGACCACTCAAAATCTGGGACCAGGTCAGGGGAGTAGAAAGAAAGGTCGATGGATGAAGTGTTAAGGATTTGTTTCAGTAAGTTGAGGATTTACCATTTAAAAGGCAGATGTTGTTTTGAAATATAAAAAAAGTCTTTTATTGTTTTTTTCCTTGTTGCCAAAATCCCCAAATGAGGTTATGTACATTAAAATCTCCTACTAAGATAAAGGGTCTGTGGACTTGGTGTTTGAGTCATTAAGCTGGGTAATTTTGAGGGGGTAATTTGACGGGACATATG
>NW_004797707.1:410294-412144 GCF_000002075.1 Aplysia californica | reverse complement strand
CACCCACACACACACACATGATGTACATAAACACACACACAAACACACACACACAAACACACACACACACACACACACACACACACACACACACACACACACACATACATACTCACACTTTCACCTCCCTCTTTCAAACCCACAGACATTCCGTTCTGCCAGACCTGCTGGAAGTACTATCATCCTCACCTAGCGGTGGTTGGTAGTTGTGCCGGACAGCTAGGTTCCCGATTATTGAAAGCTAGGATTCGTAGGAATCGACTCCGAACCCAATTCATCATCATCATCCCCACCTAGCGGTGGTTGGTAGTTGTGCTGGGCGGCTAGTTTCCCGATTATTGAAAGCCAGGAATCGTAGGAATCGACTCCGAACCCAATTCATCATCATCATCACCAATGCCTTTCACCCCTGGCAGGGTATAGGCCACATACAAGCTCCTTCCATTTATCTCTGTCTTGGGCCATCCTTCCAAGCTCGTTCCAAGTGAGCTTCAACTCTCTCATGTCCCTTTCCACGCACTACGTCTTACTTTCTAATGATGTGATTTCTTCCGGTGGTTACCTGGTTGGCTCCGAACATCTTCAGGATTTAGTCCAGATAACCTTGATTTCGGAACACTACATTCTAAGCATCAACTTTTATTTTTCTTTAAAAGATTCTTTTAAAAATATTTAAATGATTAAAGTTTACGTAAAAAGAAGTCGTACCTTTTTTGCTGTAGCACCAAAGATCGTAAACAACAAGATAGTTCACTCATCTCTTTGAGCCAATTAAAGAGTGTACTCAAAACCGGTGGCGCCCTCTTCGAAAAGGTGCGGTCTTTGCGATTAAAGTTACCCTACTTGTGTGAAAAACAATAAAAGTGAAACTAACAAATTGTGCTATTCCTATTCTTCTTCTTCTGGAGAAACGACAGAGAGCTTCAAAACAAAGACTGCAGCGCCATCTGAAGCAAAGCGCGGACTTCCGTGGACATTTTTTTGGCTGTGTGAACTATCTTGTTATGTATGATCTTTGGCTGAGTGAACTATCTTGCATTATGTACGATCTTGAACTGAGTGAACTATCTTACATTTTGTACGATCTTTGGATGAGTGAACTATCTTACATTTTGTACGATCTTTGGTGGAGTCTAGCACTAATCCCGCACGCGGGAATCGGTTCCAGAATCGATTTCCCTCCCAGCTCTAGTGGTTGGTTGGACCATCACGATATCTCCCGCCAGTCCCAGGTTGTAACACAACCTGTACCTACCTCTACCTGCTTGTTCCCAACCGTAAACATTTTGATCCCCCCCCCCAAATCACCAGAAACCGAGTCACCACCAGTCGCCCGCACAGGTAAACCAGATTGGGGGATGATGTTTTCACCAGGTCCTCCCAAGATTTTTCCAGATTTCCTGCATTCCCACAATCCTCTCAACAGTTTTGCTATCTCTTGCAGCCAGCTTCAAACGTTCGCGCACGATATAAAATCCCGTCTTGTCGACTTGGACAAACAAAAATGATAGCTCTATCTCAGTAGCTGTCTCAAAGAGTAAAGCAATCTATTTCACCCCGTGACTGCAGATTCCAGAATGCTTACATGTATACCTGGAGGGGAGCGGGGTTTATTTTGAGGTCTTCCTCTTCTTCTTTTTCCCCAACAAGCTCAAGGCGGTTGCAGTCTGTGTGGAGAAACAGCTGACAGCAGATTATGACCTGTGACCCCGATTTCTCAGCTCTTGCGGTTATGATGAGGGTTATATGTTTTCGGGGTGGTCGAGATCTCTTTCTTTCTCTGTGTCTCTCTGTCTCTGTCTGTCTGTCTGTCTGTCTGTCTGTCTGTCTGTCTGTCTGTCTGTCTGTCT
>NW_004797707.1:409363-410116 GCF_000002075.1 Aplysia californica | reverse complement strand
CAAATAATTTGATCACTTGACTGTCCTACTCTGATCTCACGCCCTCTCCACTGACGGAACTCACCCGTCAAAACACAACTGACTGAGGCTGTAAGGTGAAACGAATGCCCCCTCCCCCCTCACTATGGGCCACAGAATCTTACACGGTACCTTTCTTCTTAGGCTTGAGCTTTTTTTTTTTTTTGATAAGTGTTTTACGGCGCTTGCAACTGCATACGTGTAAGGTCATATGAGTGCGTGGGACACATTAACCATTTTCAGTTGGTAGGACATTTTTTATTTTGCCCAGGTGGCGGCCAAAGCCTACTCTTATCGATTTTAGACCACCAAGGTATCTTTAACGTGCGCAACTTGCACACGGGACCTCCGAGATTTTTTGCCCTTGTCCGAGAAGGCTAGGTGTAGATCTTTCCTACAAGACGATCAGGGGTGTGGCTGAAAGAGAGCAGTAAGAAGGAGCCAAGGGTTACACTCAGCAGTGGACTGACAACGCCTAGAAAGAAAGTAAGAAAGAAACAAACAAACAAACAAAGAGAAACTACGAACATAGGAAGAATCGGTGAATGTTGAAGCTTGGCGACTCCACGACAAAGGTCGTTGTTGTAAGTGCTGTTGTTGTTGTGTGAATGTTCAGGTTGTTTATTTAATTGTTGCAATTGGCAAACACTGATCGAAACTATTATCCTATTTGAACGTTTACTTTCGTTTAATAACACGCACTCCCTTTAATCCGTATTAGACAGCTAACCGTCA
>NW_004797707.1:405727-407292 GCF_000002075.1 Aplysia californica | reverse complement strand
CCCCCCCCAAACCCCATATTTAAGAACCCACTTTTTAAAAAAACGGTTTAAAATCGAGCAAACAAACAAACAAGGCATAAAGATAAAATAGCAAGATGCCGTGAATCGACAATTTGCTTCTAAAATATGATCATGATGAATGCTTAACTTTGTCCTAAAATTTACAACCATTAGCAGAGCAGTTACATAGTTTGGACACAAGTTGCTAGGCTGTGGAGGTTTTGCAAAATCTGTTACTCGAAACTCAGCAAAAGATGCAGGGAAACAGGATAGAATACGACCCATCGTTACATTTCGCACCTTTATTAGATGCCAGGTATAAAGATTAATTTACCTGCATAGCCAACTGCATAAGGTCATATTATTTTGAGCGCTAAGGGGTGGATGTCAACAGAGAAATCCAAACGGGGGAATCAGGCCTACTCTGCTCACCTCTCTAGCTTCAACAGCACAAAGTCTGCTTCCACTATCAAGGCACCCCGGAAATAGTAGTTCACAAGAGAGTGACAAACATACAAAAGAAGTAGAGGAAAAATGACGATAGTAAGGATTGGGAAGGAAAAAGCAGCAGTTCAAATTACATGTAGATCTATGTCCCATTCTCAGAACGCAAACATTATTGTCAGGAGAGAGAGGAAAAAAGAACTCTTTCTATTCTTTTACATAATTATTATATGAGACAGCGTGGTGAAATCAGGCGCACGTCAAAATAATGCAAGTCAAGAAACTGGTATTTTTCCGCAGGTTTTGGGAATTTTGATAGAATTTTTGTGGGGTTTTTTGGCTCAACACCTTTCATGTCCATTGAAGAACACATTTCTGTGTTGATGTTACTGGAAAACGTTGATTAAAGGCATAATAGACGTAAATTTTAAGTTTCCCCCACACTCTCAAACTAAGGAAATAATCAAACTTTGGAAGCCATTTTTTCCCAAGTTTTACCTCAGAAACCAGGCGACGCCCACCTCCTTCAATCGCCAACATTTCGACCTGTATCCAAGATAAATTAAATGGGTATTTTATTTTCACCAAAAGCAAGGCAAATGAACAGACTTTAAGATAATACCTATAACTCAATATGTCCAAAATTTGACGAGCGCCTGATTCCACCACGTCGTAACACATATTTTTGTATCAACGTTCTGTGACTTTTCTTGATTCTTTCAACATTTAGAAATTGAATTTCCGCCAAATTTTACTCGAGTAATGTAATTGATAACATACCACTTATGAAGTTGCGATGTACATGCAGGTCTATAATTTATGATATTACTTTTTTAAAATGGGCTTCGCATGACGTTTGAACAGCTGGCATACTGCAGATGTATGAGGACTATCCCAAAAATTAGGTAGCAGGATAGAATAACGTTCGTGAGAGAGAGAGAGAGAGAGAGAGAGAGAGAGAGAGAGAGAGAAAGAGAGAGAGAGAGACAGAGAGAGACAGAGAGAGAGAGAAAGAGAGAGAGAGACAGAGACAGAGAGACTGAGAGACAGAGACACAGAGAGACAGACAGAGAGAGAGAGACACACACAGAGAGACAGACAGAGAGAGAGAGAGAGAGAGA
>NW_004797707.1:397208-405520 GCF_000002075.1 Aplysia californica | reverse complement strand
TGTGTGTTTTTGTGTGTATGTGTGAGTGTGTGTGCACGTGTGCGTTGACATAGTGGGCCTTCATTCCGCCCACGTACATTTCCTTCTCTATCCCTCTCTCCTTCTCGCCCCCCCCCCCCCCCCAATCTGTCCAGTCTCCGTCTAACCTTCACTACCACCTCCCCACTCAACCACAGACAGCGAAATCAGAAGTACCACCAAGTCCCCGTTTCTAACTGAAAACCTCAAATGCGTATCGTATCTTTTCCAGGGCAATAAACAAACACCAGCATAACCATAACGGTGCTAGCTAATGCATTTTTGGAAAATTGTAAAAAACATTCGATTTCAATCGGTGTGAAAAGGATGGAACAATTACAAAACGTTATACTCCGCTACATATGTGAAAATACGTACATTTATTGTTAAAATGTTTATTAACAACAGGATTATGTAGGAGTCATTGACCGGATGAAACGAATAAAAAATATTGAATATTTATTGTGCTCTTTCATTCTGTATTTTCACAATTGTACCCCTATAACACCCAATCGCACCTACCTATTTGTCCGCCCACAGAATAAGTTTCATACCTACGCATATTTCACTTTAGACCTGATAATGCAAGAGGCTTTTATTCAATGCGGCTACACAGAGCATTAGAGAAAGTACACGGCGAGAAAACAGAGATGAATTTAAAGGCAGTCTGTTAGCATTGTGTTCTCAAACTTCATGGATCATTGTGTGGTAATCCCTTATCCTTCTTTTCGTCTTTGTTTTTACTTTTTGCTTTTTTGTTGGGGGGAGGGTGGTATTATTTTGTATAGTTTTGTTTGTTTGTTTGTTTGTGTGTTGAATGCCTGTTCGTTGTCTGTCTGTTTGTTTGTTTGTTTGTTTGTTTGTTTGTTCAATGAAGTGGAAACAGTATTTACGTGCTGTTACAATGCTGAATCATAATCTCTCTCTCTCTCTCTCTCTCTCTCTCTCTCTCTCTCTCTCTCTCTCTCTCTCTCTCTCTCTCTCTCTCTCTCTGTATGTAATATTATAATTGTGAAAGTTCATCACTTTGGTCGCTTATAAATTCCGAACCACTTAACTTTCGGATAACAAAAACTTAGAGGTAGTTCAGAATCATTTAAAGCGTGCACAGTTATATTAAGGAATCTGACATCACTATAGTTTAATTTTCAGTTTTTCATTAGTTTCGTTCAGATCTAATGTTGGGAAAGTCCGTCCTCTAAGACACCATTGTAAACAAGTGAGGCTTACGTTCACAAGCAGTGCGCACTGTTGGACGATCAGTCCTTTTGAGTCCGTTAATCAAACGAGGACCCAGCTAGTATAATTATAGATAGGAAAGGGGAAAGGGAACAAGAGGTGTGTGTGTGTGTGTGTGCGTGTGTGTGTGTGTGTGTGTGTGTGTGTGTGTGTGTGTGTGTGTGTTTGTTTGTGTTGTTTTAGGCCCAGACTCTGACTACCGAATGTGGTGCTTCTCTGGCCTCTATCCTTGTTAAAATTACCTTTACTTATTATATTCCAACTGGCTCACTTGGGACGAGCTTGGAAGGATGGCTCAGGAGGCAGGCTGACGTCACCACTGGGTAGGCGGTGTTCGGAAAAGCCTCGCGCGGATAAGTCCCACATTGGGACAAGGGCGAGTTACTGGTGAGCCGGCGTGATAAACAAAGAAGAAGGAACGTGTCTCTGTAGTACAACACACCTGTGAAACACTATTGTCTCTCATAACGCCTTCAAATCGGCAGAGTGCTTTTTGAACGTTGATTAGATATTGACGTACATTTATTGAAATTTAATAATGCAAATTATCGTCAGCAATCAATCTCTTGTCCACTGCACAGCCGACAAAAAGTGACCGGCGCCGCCGGTCTTGCCCTGTTAATGAACCGCCCCTGATCGTGAAATGGATATATTATACCTGTTTTGACCTCTGAGCAGTTTTGACCTCTGAGCAGACTAAAATCAATATCGGCTGTATAATTTAATTTGAACTATTTGCTATTAGCACTTCCATTGTTGTTGTTGTTGTTGTTGTTGGTGGTGGTGGTGGTATCAATCCAGAAACAGCTGGGTTCTCACCTATCTGTCCAATGCCATGTTGTCATGTAGTGATGAAAGCAGGTTTGCTGCAGTTGCTGTATTGTTCCAAAGAGTGTGTTGTCAGTGTTAGGTCTCGGGAGGGAAAAGTGCACCTCTGAGGTAATTAGTTAAGGGCTGTGAAGAGGAGCAGGTGATGATCCACAGTCTCATAAATATGTAAGTTACACAAAGGACACATTGGGGAAGTTCTTGATTTATTCTGCTCAAGTAGAAGTTGAGATATGTTCTGTACGTAGGCGGAAGATCGTGATTAGTTTCTTTCTCTGTAGGTGGTTGTTATTGTCCTTTCTATGTGTTGTGGTCAAATGTTGAAATCTGCCTGTCTTTCTCAAAGCCCACCTGTTCATCCCATCTTGATTGTTGCCACTTTAATGATTTGTTGTGCAGTGTTGTATGAAGTTGGAATGTTGGGTTGTTTCTTCCTAGATCCCGTTTTGGCAAGCGTGTCTTCAAAGGGAATCTTTGTCATTTCCAGGTATGTTTGAGTGTCTGTGATGTGATGCATGGTTCATTTTGGTTAAATTCGTTTCTTTGGTTTCCGTGTTTCTCAACTTTTGAAAAGATTTCACATGCGGCAGGCGGTGTGGATCTCATGCCACCGTGAATGAAACGAAGGGCATTATTTTGGACCTTGTCAAGGGTGTTGCAAGTAGTTGCACTGCACATAGTGAGTAGGCTATCCAGGGAAGATCGGACATAACCAAGGTGTAGAGCTCTCAGAGTTTGTATGTATGCTCCTCATGAACTACTTCACAGTTTCTTTAAAAGTAGGAGTCTTCTTTTTGCGTTGCTCTTTATGTTCTCCACTTGGCTTTTCATTGTTAGACTTTTCTCAGGTTTGACTCCTAGGTTCGTTGGTTGTTCTTCTTTGGGGATATTTTCGCTTTCTATCTTCAGTTGGAGATTTTCTTCGGCTGATTTAGAGCTCTTTGTAAAGATGATGTGTACTGTTTTCGTGCAGTTTATTTTGAGCCTCCATTTCTGACAGTAATTGTGGAGTCTCTTGAGGTGATCATTTAATTTCCCTGATCCTACTACTGTGCAGTGATGTGTCTGCCAGAGAGCTAGACCAAAAGTGTAAGAATCTTTTCGGATTTCAGCACGTTCGTTATATCATTGAAGAAGATCGGAAACAGAGTGAAAATCAGACAGGAACCTTGGGGTAGGCCTTCGTCGAGTATTTCCCTTGACTAGAGGGCGTTGTTTACCTTGGTTTCAATGTTTCGATCTGCCAGGAAGAACTTGATCCATTTATCAAATTTGCAAAAGTATCCCAAGGTCCCTCATTTTCCTGAGTAGGCCTTTTCTCCTCACTCTGTCGTACGCCTGTTGGAAGTCTACAAAAATAGCGACAGTGAGTTTTGCCATTCTGGATGTCTTGGCTTAGTTTGAAAAGCTGATCTTCTGTGTTGCTACCTTTTCTGAAGGTCAGAGCGACCCCGTCCGACTGTGTTAAAAAATGGCAGGCGTATACAGCTCAGTGATCGCCCCCCCCCCTCCTTTTTTTTCTCCACAGCGTCCCTCAACACCCCAATAGCAGGGCGAGACTGTCCACCCGCGAAAAAGAAGTGCTGAACGAACACTCGTCTTTTTGGGGTCCCCACGGCTCCTCACGTCTAGTCGTGTCAGTGAAATCACCGATATGAAATAAAGAGGAGGGCACTACTTTTTTTGGCTTCAGTTTTGCGGGGTAGTATATTTTCAGCCTTAGACAACAGCTTTCGATCTGGCATATTTGACAAACCGTCAACGATCAGTGTGTCAAGCCAGTTCCACCGCCTGTGAGTAGACGTGTGTTTGCTACTTTGGATTTAAGACTTCGAGTACGATTGTAAAATTCACCCTCACTGTTGTCCTAGCTTTGTCAGTGGTTAAGTGAGCAGTGAGTTCACACTTTAGTAATGTTAAGCAAATGTCAGTGACCCTGGGTTTAGATGGGTGGTCACTGGGGTGTGTCCTTAAGCAAGACCCGACAACCCTTGCTCAAAATACAGGGCGCTGCACAGTGGCAACCGGCGAAGGCATGTTTGTAAATTTGCGTATTTATGTATGTTTGTATTTGTTCATGTATTTAGCATATGCATGTATGTACATGATGTACGTATATGTATGTAGTATGTGTGTTTGCCATTGTAAACAAAATTGCCTTTCTGGGATCAATAAAAGTTTTATTTATTTATCTATTTATTTGTTACCTGTGAATTTTTACGAAAATCATTAATTACATTTCATGATTATTATAACGATTTGGAGCATGCGCAAGAGGAATTAATATACTGCACGATAATGTCCCTACAACCAGTCAGTTGGGACGAATACGTTTTTGTAAAATTCTCGGTTGTCTACCATGTTCTTTTGACTTTGATCAACGTGGCTCAAACCTGGTAATGGCCTTTCATCCCGGAAGTAGAGTCTCCTACTATCTTTGCCTTTAGTTTAAGACAGTGATCACAAATAGATTGTGGCGTCGGTGGCCTAGTGGTTAGGCTACCAGACCCGTAATCGTGAGACTGAAAAAACGAATCCTGGCTATTGAAAAACTGGTGTAATCTTCATGATCCAATATTATTGCCAAAGGAAAGGCTAGTTATTACTATGAGGTTAGTGAAAGTGTCATGTCACTATTTTCCGTTTACAATGTTCTAAATCATTAAAGTCATATCACTTATCATCATCACCACCCCCTCCCACCCCCCCCTCTCCCTCTCTCTCTTTCCTTCTCTCTCTCTCATTTTTAACATTTAACGAAATTAATTCATGCTAGCATGATTGATACAGCTCGACCATGTGCAATGTGGGGCCGATGAGTGAAACACAAAGCAAGTAAAACATTTAAACGAGAAAAGCTAATGATTTATTAATGAATTACTAGCTTGTTTTTGTTTATAAAGCTAATTAAAACATTCTTGTCCGGGATCAAATTTTTGCATTACCAGCGACTGGCGGCGGGCAAGAATTGCCAAGACATTCCGGTAAAATTGCCTGCGCGGGTTGCTCACAACCAACCGCTGGTAACACGCGTTAAAGGGAGGGGGGGGGGGGGGAGCTACACCCCCAAAGTCAAAATTCGGCTCAAAATCATGGAATTTGAGTTGTAGGCAATTTTAGCTTTCTCAGCCTCAGGTTCGAAGGCTGACTTGTTTGACAATGTAATCAAAGTGAAATGGGACCAGATAGGGCCTGGAGAAATCACACTCACACAAGTCACAAGAATCTTACTGGCACTGGAGGCGGCAACTCGAGTTGTGAATGAAAGCAAATCCTGAATTCATGTTGTATGCTTGTTCAACCGCTAAAATAATCGGGAAAGTATTTCATTAAATATTTATTCTAACTAACCTTAAATTTAACTTTAGATTTGAACACACGAACACCAAGGAAAGAAGCACAGATGTCAGCACTACAATGGCATGTTATACCAGACAGCCGAAACACTTTGGTAGAGCACGCCAATTATTAATTTTATATTTCACATTTGGCTGTTTTTTGTCTAGCTTTTCGCGGCCTGGAGCCGCTGTCATAATCGAGGTCACGATCTGATTATAGGACGTTAAAAAGTCGAGGAAAAACCCCCAAGCATTAGCAGTGTAGTAGTTGCAGGAGTCAAAGGATTATTAGGAGTTAGTTCCCCTCACATCTGTGAGGTAGACTCGACCAGTGTAATAGTTCGCTTAGATAATCAGCGCGTCTGGGTGCTTATAACTGTCCCCGAAATGGGTGAACAGGGTATATGCGATAATGAAACAGTTCTGACTGCTATGCACATGTTCCCTTCAACACAATTGGTTGACTCTTCCTGCCTCACTTTAAGCTTACTTAATCAAAGCTTGTGACTGCTTATGGAGTGGCCCGATAGGGGCGAACAGGCTATTTCTGTGGCAATGAAACGGTTTTGAAGGTTAGGCATACTGTTCATTGGTGATTATGAACGTCTTTTTACATTTAATTTATCAGGTTTACGTCTATGGGTGAATTTGACTGCGACAATGTTTCAAAATTAGGAAAGGAAGCAGTGATTATTTGATTATATAGACGCTTCGCTTCTGCTCAGTCTCTCCTACAACTATTTCATTGCATAAGAACCCCCCAAAACCGTATTTTTTCCCCATACCGGGCATGTTCGTAACCGCTATTTCCTCATAAAGTCAGTATTTTATTTTTCTTTATCAGTCGTTTTCTCAAAACGCGACTTTTCTCTATACTTTTTTTAATAACTCCACCATTTTTCATCCAATCTTCATGAAATTGTCACAGAATGAAAAGAAGAAATAATACTAAAAATTTGTGTGTTGAATTTTTGATATATGGAATACATTTTTGTTGGTGGTGTCTGGAATGTGGATTTTCACGGATTTTTCGCAAACTTGAATGCTACCTCAGGAAAAAATTCATTAAAAATTTTCTAATTCGTTTAGGAAAAAAACAACAGATCAATTTTTAGATCTAATGTTTGTGAACACGCATGCCAAAAACTAATTAATGTCCATGAGCGATAAGTGCGGTATTCATTACGTAAGACATGTCAATCAAATCCAATATGGCGGCGTATCCATGGAAACGAAACTTTTTTCTCAAATTTGATTGCGGATTTTAAGACTCCTTACTATGCTTGTTATATGTGTGAAATTTGGTAAAATTCGGTACAGTAATAAGCGAGATAGCCTTCTGGTGTAACCCCCCCCCCCCCTTAACTTCGGACGGTCTTGAAATAAACAAAAGACACTTCTCAAAGCGGGCATCTGCAGGTTAACCTGTAGCAGAAAACCTGGCGCACTACGGCCGTAACTTACCTTGCAAATACTTGTGACGACATTCACCGGTGAAGGCAAGGGTGACTATAATAAGAAGGAGGGGAGGGGGAGGTGGAAGATAACATTACGACATCATGATTTGTTGGTTTCCTACTGGGCCAACAGCCTCGGATGTAACGTGCTTATTACGTAATGTCCTTGTTTGTCCGTCTCTGCACTGACCAATTGACCAATGAGCCCGTCTTTTAGACACTGTAGTTAGATGTCCTTTCACTAGCTCTGTGGCGCACCACAAGGATACCTGATACTGAATCTTGTCAAGTTGTTCGTAAAGGAAAAACCGACGGTAAGATGTTTACTCTTTGTTTTTGTACGAGATAGCCTTTTACTATACATCAAAAGTTTTGAAGTTATTTTGCACTGACAACAGAAAATATATATGTGTGTGTGTGCGCGCACTCGTGTGTGTGTGTGTGTGTGTGTGTGTGTGTGTGTGTGTGTGTGTGTGTGTGTGTGTGTGTGTGTGTGTGTTTGGGGGTGGATGGTGTGCTATTCAGATGGTGTGCTATTCAGACCCTGGAGTAAAAGAGACTGGCGTAGAACGACAAAAAAGACAGAACAGCAGTTCTTTTCTATTACTACTTGTGCGATTTGCGTTTATTTTCTCATATGAATATAATATATAAAAATAATGTATATATATATATATATATATATATATATATATATATATATATATATATATATATATATATATATATATATATATATAGTATGTATATTATTATATCTAATATATATATATGTATACACACACACATATATATATATATATAGATATTTTATATATATATATATATATATATATATATATATATATATATATATATATATATATATATATATATATATATGAGAATTGTAATATGTTCCTGATGTCAGTGTTCAGTTGCCTCCTCGCCCCTTCTTTTTTCCCCCTCTTTTTCCCTCTTTATTTTCCCTTTCTCATTTTCCCTGTTTTACTCCCATCTCTCCCTCAACTTTTCAAATTATGTCAGGGAGCATGAATCCTTTTGTTTTAATTGTAGGAAGACATAACTCAAGTATGTTCGTGTTTCTTGTTTTAAAACTCTCCACTAAGACATGAGCTCACAGTTTCGATACATGTATGCAGCCAAATGTGTCATTGGTGGAGTTGTTTCTGTTTTAAAGTGTACTTTTCGTTTTGCGAGTTCCTATACCCCTTCAAAAAACACGCACACACATATTCAAACATACATATCATACTCACACTTACAGACAACATCTCACACACACACACACACTAACACACACACACACACACACACACACACACACACACACACACACACACACACACACACACACACACACACACACACACACACACGCGCGCGCGCGCAAAGTCTCGGCGGTCACTTGCCATGTAGAAATAGGAAAACC
>NW_004797707.1:385475-397108 GCF_000002075.1 Aplysia californica | reverse complement strand
CAGGATTATGTAGGAGTCATTGACCGGATGAAACGAATAAAAAAATATGAATATTTATTGTGCTCTTTCATTCTGTATTTTCACAATTGTACCCCTATAACACCCAATCGCACCTACCTATTTGTCCGCCCACAGAATAAGTTTCATACCTACGCATATTTCACTTTAGACCTGATAATGCAAGAGGCTTTTATTCAATGCGGCTACACAGAGCATTAGAGAAATTACACGGCGAGAAAACAGAGATGAATTTAAAGGCAGTCTGTTAGCATTGTGTTCTCAAACTTCATGGATCATTGTGTGGTAATCCCTTATCGTTCTTTTCGTCTTTGTTTTTACTTTTTGCTTTTTTGTTGGGGGGGAGGGTGGTATTATTTTGTATAGTTTTGTTTGTTTGTTTGTTTGTGTGTTGATTGCCTGTTCGTTGTCTGCTTGTTTGTTTGTTTGTTTGTTTGTTCAATGAAGTGGAAACAGTATTTACGTGCTGTTACAATGCTGAATCATAATCTCTCTCTCTCTCTCTCTCTCTCTCTCTCTCTCTCTCTCTCTCTCTCTCTGTATGTATGTAATATTATAATTGTGAAAGTTCATCACTTTGGTCGCTTATAAATTCCGAACCACTTAACTTTCGGATAACAAAAACTTAGAGGTAGTTCAGAATCATTTAAAGCGTGCACAGTTATATTAAGGAATCTGACATCACTATAGTTTAATTTTCAGTTTTTCATTAGTTTCGTTCAGATCTAATGTTGGGAAAGTCCGTCCTCTAAGACACCATTGTAAACAAGTGAGGCTTACGTTCACAAGCAGTGCGCACTGTTGGACGATCAGTCCTTTTGAGTCCGTTAATCAAACGAGGACCCAGCTAGTATAATTATAGATAGGAAAGGGGAAAGGGAACAAGAGGTGTGTGTGTGTGTGTGTGTGTGCGTGTGTGCGTGTGTGTGTGTGTGTGTGTGTGTGTGTGTGTGTGTGTGTGTGTGTGTGTGTTTGTTTGTGTTGTTTTAGGCCCAGACTCTGACTACCGAATGTGGTGCTTCTCTGGCCTCTATCCTTGTTAAAATTACCTTTACTTATTATATTCCAACTGACTCACTTGGGACGAGCTTGGAAGGATGGCTCAGGAGGCAGGCTGACGTCACCACTGGGTAGGCGGTATTCGGAAAAGCCTCGCGCGGATAAGTCCCTCATTGGGACAAGGGCGAGTTACTGGTGAGCCGGCGTGATAAACAAAGAAGAAGGAACGTGTCTCTGTAGTACAACACACCTGTGAAACACTATTGTCTCTCATAACGCCTTCAAATCGGCAGAGTGCTTTTTGAACGTTGATTAGATATTGACGTACATTTATTGAAATTTAATAATGCAAATTATCGTCAGCAATCAATCTCTTGTCCACTGCACAGCCGACAAAAAGTGACCGGCGCCGCCGGTCTTGCCCTGTTAATGATCCGCCCCTGATCGTGAAATGGATATATTATACCTGTTTTGAGCTCTGAGCAGACTAAAATCAATATCGGCTGTATAATTTAATTTGAACTATTTGCTATTAGCACTTCCATTGTTGTTGTTGTTGTTGGTGGTGGTAACAATCCAAAAACAGCTGGGTTCTCACCTATCTGTCCAATGCCATGTTGTCATGTAGTGATAAAAGCAGGTTTGCTGCAGTTGCTGTATTGTTCCAAAGAGTGTGTTGTCAGTGTTAGGTCTCGGGAGGGAAAAGTGCACCTCTGAGGTAATTAGTTAAGGGCTGTGAAGAGGAGCAGGTGATGATCCACAGTCTCATAAATATGTAAGTTACACAAAGGACACATTGGGGAAGTTCTTGATTTATTCTGCTCAAGTAGAAGTTGAGATATGTTCTGTACGTAGGCGGAAGATCGTGATTAGTTTCTTTCTCTGTAGGTGGTTGTTATTGTCCTTTCTATGTGTTGTGGTCAAATGTTGAAATCTGCCTGTCTTTCTCAAAGCCCACCTGTTCATCCCATCTTGATTGTTGCCACTTTAATGATTTGTTGTGCAGTGTTGTATGAAGTTGGAATGTTGGGTTGTTTCTTCCTAGATCCCGTTTTGGCAAGCGTGTCTTCAAAGGGAATCTTTGTCATTTCCAGGTATGTTTGAGTGTCTGTGATGTGATGCATGGTTCATTTTGGTTAAATTCGTTTCTTTGGTTTCCGTGTTTCTCAACTTTTGAAAAGATTTCACATGCGGCAGGCGGTGTGGATCTCATGCCACCGTGAATGAAACGAAGGGCATTATTTTGGACCTTGTCAAGAGTGTTGCAAGTAGTTGCACTGCACATAGTGAGTAGGCTATCCAGGGAAGATCGGACATAACCAAGGTGTAGAGCTCTCAGAGTTTGTATGTATGCTCCTCATGAACTACTTCACAGTTTCTTTAAAAGTAGGAGTCTTCTTTTGCGTTGCTCTTTATGTTCTCCACTTGGATTTTCATTGTTAGACTTTTCTCAGGTTTGACTCCTAGGTTCGTTGGTTGTTCTTCTTTGGGGATATTTTCGCTTTCTATCTTCAGTTGGAGATTTTCTTCGGCTGATTTAGGGCTCTTTGTAAAGATGATGTGTACTGTTTTCGTGCAGTTTATTTTGAGCCTCCATTTCTGACAGTAATTGTGGAGTCTCTTGAGGTGATCATTTAATATCCCTGATCCTACTACTGTGCAGTGATGTGTCTGCCAGAGAACTAGACCAAAAGTGTAAGAATCTTTTCGGATTTCAGCACGTTCGTTATATCATTGAAGAAGATCGGAAACAGAGTGAAAATCAGACAGGAACCTTGGGGCAGCCTTCATCGAGTATTTCCCTTGACTAGAGGGCGTTGTTTACCTTGGTTTCAATGTTTCGATCTGCCAGGAAGAACTTGATCCATTTATCAAATTTGCAAAAGTATCCCAAGGTCCCTCATTTTCCTGAGTAGGCCTTTTCTCCACACTCTGTCGTACGCCTGTTGGAAGTCTACAAAATTATTTATTTGTTACCTGTGAATTGTTACGAAAATCATTAATTACACTTCATGATTATTATAACGATTTGGAGCATGCGCAAGAGGAATTAATATACTGCACGATAATGTCCCTACAACCAGTCAGTTGGGACGAATACGTTTTTGTAAAATTCTCGGTTGTCTACCATGTTCTTTTGACTTTGATCAACGTGGCTCAAACCTGGTAATGGCCTTTCATCCCGGAAGTAGAGTCTCCTACTATCTTTGCCTTTAGTTTAAGACAGTGATCACAAATAGATTGTGGCGTCGGTGGCCTAGTGGTTAGGCTACCAGACCCGTAATCGTGAGACTGAAAAAACGAATCCTGGCTATTGAAAAACTGGTGTAATCTTCATGATCCAATATTATTGCCAGAGGAAAGGCTAGTTATTACTATGAGGTTAGTGAAAGTGTCATGTCACTATTTTCCGTTTACAATGTTCTAAATCATTAAAGTCATATCACTTATCATCACCACCACCCCCTCCCACCACCCCCCTCTCCCTCTCTCTCTTTCCTTCTCTCTCTCTCATTTTTAACATTTAACGAAATTAATTCATGCTAGCATGATTGATACAGCTCGACCATGTGCAATGTGGGGCCGATGAGTGAAACACAAAGCAAGTAAAACATTTAAACGAGAAAAGCTAATGATTTATTAATGAATTACTAGCTTGTTTTTGTTTATAAAGCTAATTAAAACATTCTTGTCCGGGATCAAATTTTTGCATTACCAGCGACTGGCGGCGGGCAAGAATTGCCAAGACATTCCGGTAAAATTGCCTGCGCGGGTTGCTCACAACCAACCGCTGGTAACACGCGTTAAAGGGGGGGGGGGGGAGGGGGGGGGGAGCTACACCCTCAAAGTCGAAATTCCGCTCAAAATCATGGAATTTGAGTTGTAGACAATTTTAGCTTTCTCAGCCTCAGGGGCGAAGGCTGACTTGTTTGACAGGGTAATCAAAGTGAAATGGGACCAGATAGGGCCTGGAGAAATCACACTCACACAAGTCACAAGAATCTTACTGGCACTGGAGGCGGCAACTCGAGTTGTGAATGAAAACAAATCCTGAATTCATGTTGTATGCTTGTTCAACCGCTAAAATAATCGGGAAAGTATTTCATTAAATATTTATTCTAACTAACCTTAAATTTAACTTTAGATTTGAACACACGAACACCAAGGAAAGAAGCACAGATATCAGCACTACAATGGCATGTTATACCAGACAGCCGAAACAGTTTTGTAGAGCACGCCAATTATTAATTTTATATTTCACATTTGGCTGTTTTTTGTCTAGCTTTTCGCGGCCAGGAGCCGCTGTCATAATCGAGGTCACGATCTGATTATAGGACGTTAAAAAGTCGAGGAAAACCCCCCAAGCACTAGCAGTGTAGTAGCAGGAGTCAAAGGATTATTAGGAGTTAGTTCCCCTCACATCTGTGAGGTAGACTCGACCAGTGTAATAGTTCGCTTAGATAATCAGCGCGTCTGGGTGCTTATAACTGTCCCCGAAATGGGTGAACAGGGTATATGCGACAATGAAACAGTTCTGACTGCTATGCACATGTTCCCTTCAACACAATTGGTTGACTCTTCCTGCCTCACTTTAAGCTTACTTAATCAAAGCTTGTGACTGCTTATGGAGTGGCCCGATAGGGGCGAACAGGCTATTTCTGGGGCAATGAAACGGTTTTGAAGGTTAGGCATAGTCTATTGTTCATTGGTGATTATGAACGTCTTTTTACATTTAATTTATGAGGTTTACCTCTATGGGTGAATTTGACTGCGACAATGTTTCAAAATTAGGAAAGGAAGCAGTGATTATTTGATTATATAGACGCTTCGCCTCTGCTCAGTCTCTCCTACAACTATTTCATTGCATAAGAACCCCCCAAAACCGTATTTCTTCCCCATACCGGGCATGTTCGTAACCGCCATTTCCTCATAAAGTCAGTATTTTATTTTTCTTTATAAGTCGTTTTCTCAAAAAGCGACTTTTCTCTATACTTTTTTGAATAACTCCACCATTTTTCATCCAATCTTCATGAAATTGTCACAGAATGAAAAGAAGAAATAATACTAAAAATTTCTGTGTTGAATTTTTGATATATGGAATACATTTTTGTTGGTGGTGTCTGGAATGTGGATTTTCACGGATTTTTCGCAAACTTGAATGCTACCTCAGGAAAAAATTCATTAAAAATTTTCTAATTCGTTTAGGAAAAAAACAACAGATCAATGTTTAGATCTAATGTTTGTGAACACGCATGCCAAAAACTAATTAATGTCCATGAGCGATAAGTGCGGTATTTATTACGTAAGACATGTCAATCAAAGCCAATATGGCGGCGTATCCATGGAAACGAAACTTTTTTTCTCAAATTTGATTGCGGATTTTAAGACTCCTTACTATGCTTGTTATATATGTGAAATTTGGTAAAATTCGGTACAGTAAAAAGCGAGATAGCCTTCTGGTGTAAACCCCCCCCCCCTTAACTTCGGACGGTCTTGAACTAAACAAAAGACACTTCTCAAAGCGGGCATCTGCAGGTTAACCTGTAGCAGAAAACCTGGCGCACTACGGCCGTAACTTACCTTGCAAATACTTGTGACGACATTCACCGGTGAAGGCAAGGGTGACTATAATAAGAGGGAGGGGAGGGGGAGGTGGAAGATAACATTACGACATCATGATTTGTTGGTTTCCTACTGGGCCAACAGCCTCGGATGTGACGTGCTTATTACGTAATGTCCTTGTTTGTCCGTCTCTGCACTGACCAATTGACCAATGAGCCCGTCTTTTAGACACTGTAGTTAGATGTCCTTTCACTAGCTCTGTGGCGCACCACAAGGATACCTGATACTGAATCTTGTCAAGTTGTTCGTAAAGGAAAAACCGACGGTAAGATGTTTACTCTTTGTTTTTGTACGAGATAGCCTTTTACTATACATCAAAAGTTTTGAAGTTATTTTGCACTGACAACAGAAAATATATATGTGTGTGTGTGTGCGCGCGCTCGTGTGTGTGTGTGTGTGTGTGTGTGTGTGTGTGTGTGTGTGTGTGTGTGTGTTTGGGGGTGGATGGTGTGCTATTCAGACCCTGGAGTAAAAGAGACTAACGTAGAACGACAAAAAAGACAGAACAGCAAACGGAAGGCAGAAATGATGTTCTTTTCTATTACTAATTGTGCGATTTGCGTTTATTTTCTCATATGAATATAATATATAAAAATAATGTATACATATATGATGTATATATATATGAGAATTGTAATATGTTCCTGATGTCAGTGTTCAGTTGCCTCCTCGCCCCTTCTTTTTTCCCCTCTTTTTCCCTCTTTATTTTCCCTTTCTCATTTTCCCTGTTTTACTCACATCTCTCCCTCAACTTTTCAAATTATGTCAGGGAGCATGAATCCTTTTGTTTTAATTGTAGGAAGACATAACTCAAGTATGTTCGTGTTTCTTGTTTTAAAACTCTCCAATAAGACATGAGCTCACAGTTTCGATACATGTATGCAGCCAAATGTGTCATTGGTGGAGTTGTTTCTGTTTTAAAGTGTACTTTTCGTTTTGCGAGTTCCTATACCCCTTCAAAAAACATGCATACACATATTCAAACATACATATTATACACGCACTTACAGACAACATCAAACTCATTAACACACACACACACACACACACACACACACACACACACACACACACACACACGTACAAACAGACCCTGTATGTGTTCCTTCCTATACCGTCCCCAGATCATGGATCAGTACCCACTGACGGACACGGGAAAGACAAGTAGGAAGGAGCTGAGACGTTTGGCTACACACAAGTTTGGCGTACAGTGACGTGGGTGGACGCCTCTCGGAAACAATCTTATTTGTTGTAGGCTGACATTTCAAAAATTCAAAATTTCCTCTCTGCACCTCTGCCTGAAACAATCTTAGTTGTAGGCTGACATTTGAAAAATTCAAAATTTCCTCTCTGTACATCTCCCTGAAAGAATCTTAGTTGTAGGCTGACATTTGAAAAATTCAAAATTTCCTCTCTGTACCTCTCCCTGAAAGAATCTTAGTTGTAGGCTGACATTTGAAAAATTCAAAATTTCCTCTCTGCACCTCTCCCTGAAAGAATCTTAGTTGTAGGCCTGCATTTCAAAATCCAAAATGACTCTACAATAAAAAACAAATAATTTCACACTTGTAAAATGATAAGACACACCACATTTACTTTACACCACCCTTTTGATCCCATATCTATTTGACGGTGTCTCTCCTTTGTAGCAGTATTAATTAACTATGAGAGCTAATAGTTTATTTATGATCTCACTTGAAAAAAAAGAGGGCAAATCAGGCAAAAGTGGACCACGAACAACTTACTTAGACTTGGAGAATTTGAACAGATTAGATCTAGATCTATAGGTGATGGGGAAAGCATTGTTTCAAATCTGGTACTTCTTGCTTGATGATATAAGGTAATGTGTAAAAAGAGAGTGCTATTTCTTTCCTGGAATATGAGAGGTATATTATGTATTTTGCTGTCCGTGTATATTTTAATCCATAACATTTATGACGCACAGCCGATCACTCACGTAACGAAATCGGTGAGACGCAGACATCTTTTCTTTGTGTAAGATTACTAAGAATTTTGCTGTGTACTTGTTGCAAAATTCGACTACATAGAATATTTATAAACATTAATATGTAAGTTGTAAAAGAAACAATTGTGGACCTGAAATAAATCTTTTCGTTATGTGCATGTTTCTCTGTCATGTGTCTGTTCACTAAGTGCTTGCTGCTAGACTACAGGCTAACCCACATTTAGGGGGTTTATAGAAATCTTGACCTTCACCAAAAGTGGGCATTGTCCTACCTATAGGAGAAGTCTGGTTTCAGTGGTGTTTATGTTTGTTTGGTTACAGAGAAAACTCTCCTTGTCATTTAAAGAAACTGAACAAGGGGCAAAAACTTTTCCTTCGGTTTTCTCAAAACAATATTTTTGGTATAGCAGCCTTGTGCTTAAAAGCGACCAAATAATCTGATCACTTGACTGCACTCTGATCTCACGCCCCCTCCACTGACGGAACTCACCCGTCAAAACACAACTGACTGAAGCTGTAAGGTGAAACGAATGCCCCCCCCTCCCCACTAGGGGCAACACGGTACCTTTCTTCTTAGGCTTGAGCCTTTTTTTAATAAGTGTTTTACGGCGCTTGCAACTGCATAAGTGTAAGGTCTTATGAGCGCGCGGGACACATTACACATTTTCCGTTGGTAGAAAATTTTAAATTATACCTAGGTGGCAACCGAAGCCTACTCTTATCAATTTTAGACCACCAGGGTATCTTTAACGTGCGCAACGTGCACACAGGACCTCCGAGATTAATTTTGTTCGCCCTTGTCCGAGAAGGCTAGGTGTAGATTTTTCCTACAAGAAGACCAGGGGTGTGGCTGAAAGATAGCAGTAAGAAGCCAAGGGTTACACTCAGCAGTGGACTGACGACGCCTAGAAAGAAAGAAAAAAAGAAACAAAGAAACAAAGAAAGAAAGAAACAAACAAACAAACAAAGAGAAACTACGAACATAGGAAGAATCGGTGAATGTTGAAGCTTGACGACGGTCGTTGTTGTAAGTGCTGTTGTTGTTGTGTGAATGTTCAGGTTGTTTATTTAATTGTTGCAATTGGCAAACACTGATGGAAACTATTCTGCTATTTGAACATTTACTTTCGTTTAATAACACGCATTCCCTTTCATCCGTATTAGACAGGTAACCATCAAAGTTTCATGATAAGCCGTATAAGTGGATTATTATTAGTACTTCATTGAATGTTCCTATCCAAGACTTTGTTATTTTTGTATCTGAAGCTGATGTCATGCAATATTTCGTCTTTGCCATGATAAGAATAAAGTGAATTTTTTTTTCCCCACTTTATATTTGCTTGTTTTCTTTTATTCTCTCGACGTCACATTTTTACGAAAATCGTAAAACAATAATACCTATCACTGAAGATACTGAGCACTGACACTTTCCCATAATACTCTGAATATACATTTGAATATATAGATTTGTTTCTCAATTTGCTTGGTCCGATCACACTGAAAGAATGAAACTGTGATTTTTAAATATTTTTTATTGGGGCAAAGGGGGGGTGGGGGTGGGGGTTGTCTTTGTATGTGTCTTCCATAGCTTTGACATATTATAGATCCATTGACAGGCAGAGTACCTCCTCAAAGGATAATGACAATGTCTAGAGAAAAAGAGAGGAGGAAAGAGAGGAGGGACGGGAAAGCAATGACAATGTAGATGTTCTTTTTGTTCATTTGGTTATTATAGGGGCCCTCTGTTCTCGTAAGAGAGCAATGCGTTATCTACTTCCTGTTAAAAGCAAAAACAACAACAAAAGCAACAAAAAACCCCCCAAAAACCCAACAACAACAACCCAAACCCTCAAAAGGAAGTGCAAGCGGTGTGTGATAACAAAATAGAAGAAGTAAAATAATTTTGTTATTATATTTAGTGTGTTTTTATGAAGTCTTTGTATGACTTAAATTCCCTAGCTAAGACACACTATAGATCCATGGGCAGGCAGAGCAACTCGTCTAAGAATAATGACACCGCCACTGCACATTTGAAAATACGTACAATTATAGCTAAAATGTTGATTAACAAGAGGATTATGTACGAGTTCTTGACCGGATGGAAGGAACAAAGGTGACGGAATGAGGCTCTGTCGCGACAAAACAGCAGTGAATCCCACTTGTCTACATGTATTTGAACGCCTTCAAATCGGCAAGATGCTTTTAGAATATTGATGCATGTTTATTGGGATTTACTTAAAACTGAATGAAAATCATCATCAGCAATAAATCTCTTGTCAACAGTCCAGCTGACAGAAATTTGACCGGCACCGCTGGTCTTGCCCAGTTAACAAACCGCCCCTGGTAGTGGGCCTTAATCGTTCCACCCACGTACATTTCCTTCTCTATCCCTCTCTCCTTTTCGCCACCCCCCCCCCTCCAATCTGTCCAGCCTCCGTCTAACCTTCACTACCACCTCCCCACTCCACCACAGTCAGCGAAATCAGAAGTACCAAATCCCCATTTCTAACTGAAAACCTCAAATGCGTATCGTGTCTTTTCCAAGGCAATAAACAAACACCTGCAATAAGGGTGCTTGCTGATAGTAATACATTTATGGAAAATTGTTAAATACATTCGACTTCAATCGGTGCGAAAAGGATGGAACAATTACAAAACGTTATATACCGCTGAACATGTGAAAATACGTACAGATATATAGCTAAAATGTTTATTAACAACAGGACTATATACGAGTTCTTGACCGGATGGAAAGAATAAAACTATTGAATAATTGTGAGGCAGCGTGGTGGAATCAGGCTCTCGTCAAAATAATCAAAGTGAAGAAACTTAAATTTTTCCACAGGTTTGTGAATTTTTATCAAATTTTTGTTTTTTGGCTCAACGCCTCTAATGCCCATTAAAGAACTCATTTCTGTGTGGATTTTTCTGAAAAGCGTTGATTAAAGGCACAAAAATGTAAATTTTCAGTTACCACGGACTCTTAAGCTAAAGAAATAACTAATCTTTGGAGGCTGTTTTCTCACCAATGTTAACTCTGAAAGCAGGTGAGCCTCACCTCCTTCTTTCGCAAATATCTCGACTTGTATTCAAGATAAATGGATACTTTTTCATCCGAATAAAGACAAGTGAATACGCTTTAAGATGATACCAATAACTCTACATACCCAAAAATTGACGAGAGCCTGATTCCACCACGCTGCCTCACAATTATTCATTGTGCTCCTTCATTCTGTATTCTCACAATTATTGTACCCCTATATAACGCTCAATCGTCAACAGAATAATTTTCACATCTACTCATATTTCACCCTCGACCCGATAATGTGAGAGGCTTTCATTCAGTGCGGTGACACATATCGTAAGAAATATCACACGAAGAGAAAACAGAGATGAATAAAAAAGGCAGTCTGTCAGTGTCAGCATTGTGCTGTGATACTTCATGGATCATTATGTGGTAATCACTTGTCGTTCTTTTCGTCTTTGTTTTTTTGCTTTTTGCTTTTTGTTGGGTTTTTTTTTGGGGGGGGGTGGTGTTATTATTTTGTGTAGTTTTGTTTATTTGTTTGTTTGTTGATTGCCTGTTCGTGGGTGGTTGGCGGGTGCTCTGGTGCGTTTGCTTCTTCTTTCCTATCAAACGTCTATCATCCTTATCTCCCCTTCTTCTTTTTTATGTTTAGTTACTCTCTTGTAACACCTCTAATCTTTTGGCGCTCATATGACCTTATGCAGCTGCGAGCGCCGTAAAACCTCTACTAAAACTAAACTAAAAGATTGCCTGTTCGTTGTTTGTTTGTTTGCTTAATGAAGTAGAAACGGTATTTGCGTGCTGCTACAATGCTGAATCATAATATAATGACATATACCCAAGAGATGGTAAACTTAAATAAGCAGTAGAGTGCAGGAATTAATCGTGATTTGTAGAACTGACACTACTGACAGACAGACAATTTTATACCTTTAGGTTTGTGTGTGCGTGTGTGTGTGTGTGTGTGTGTGTGTGTGTGTGTGTGTGTGTGTGTGTGTG
>NW_004797707.1:381532-385361 GCF_000002075.1 Aplysia californica | reverse complement strand
TCTCTCTCTCTCTCTCTCTCTCTCTCTTGCTATCTCTTCCTCACCTCTCCTTTTCCTCTCTCTCTCTATCTTCTCTCTCTCTCTCTATCTCTATCTCTCTCTCTCTCTCTCTCTCTCTCTCTCTCTCTCTCTCTCCCTCTCTCCATCTTCTTAGCTTCAATAAATCTAATTCCGTATTTCCCTTCCTGCAGTGGCTATGACGCCATCAATACCAATCCTTTCCTCTCACAGACAAGAGCTGCAGGACGTAATATAAATAACTGAGCAGCCTTCCAGCTCTAGCAGTCGAAAATGTCAGTGCCACAAATAACCTGCGCGCGCACACCCGTGTAGCCAGAAATAGGTCGAGTGTCTGCGCGTGCCCTGTTGTGAGCATGCGGGGAAAATGTCACTCCCTTTATTTCGCAAGATAAGCATTATCATCGTGTTCACCTGAGAATGCGGATAGGCAGTATTGAGCACAGCTGGACCAAGAGCGTCTGACTGTCTCAGTGCGCGGCAGGTTATGCATTCTTCGACCTCCCTGACTCTTCCTCCACCACGTTCGAGAAAGTAGGCTACTTGTGGTCCATATTGCGCTAAATCAGAATTACAGAGTTCTAGATTCTATTTGACATTTGTGAGGCAGCGTGGTGGAATCAGGCTCTCGTCAAAATAATCAAATTTAAGAAACTTGCATTTTTCCACACGTTTGTGAATTTTTATCAAATTTTTGTTTTTTGGCTCGACACCTTTCATTCCCATTAAAGAACTAGTTTCTGCGTGGATTTTTCTGAAAAACGTTGCTTAAAGGCACACACAAAAATTTAAATTTTCAGTTACCGCGGACTATTAAGATTTATAAGGAAATAAGTAATCTTTGGCGGCAATTTTTTCACTAATTTTACCTCTGAAAACAGGTGACCCCACCTCCTTCATTCACAAATATCTCGACTTGTACTCGAGATAAATAGATATTTATTTCATCCAAATAAAGACAAGTGAACAAGCTCTAAGATGATACCAATAACTCTACATGCCCAAAAATTGCCGAGAGCCTGATTCCACCATGCTGCCTCACATATAATTGTACTAACACAGAATTACGGAGTTCTATCTGACATTTTTTGACTGTTTTGAGTTACTAAGACAATGAGGTCAGAAATCAAAAGTTCTATCTGTTGCTTTTTTTTTCAAAATCTTAAGATTATTCGAAGTCGATATCAAGATACTATTCCAAGAATTGCTTTCCGAATACCTTGGTATGTTGTGAAACTCAAAATATTTGATGCAAGCGGATGTTGAAATTAAGTGTTTGTTTGTGCAAACGATTGTCTTGGACTGGTGGTCGTTAGACTGTCCCCGTGGCTTTATGCACCCCGCATAATTTAGCAAAATTTGATCATTTTTTGCATAATTTCTGATTATTTCCCTTTTTCATTCTTTGTATAAAAAAAAAATTTAATCGCATAATTTCACATTTTTGGGCTCAGTTTGCATAATTTCAGAATTTTTCTTGCATAAAATGACGGGGACAGGTTAGAGCAGGATAGATTGTATACGGGATAGTCATGTCCCACAATATGTTGGGACTGCAGGAGTGCCCAAATAGCTGTACTCTAAGTCTAAGCAACAACTCAGCCCTCTAGAATGTGATATGGCAACCCCCGGGCTGACAACAGAACTCACGTACGCCTTCCAACCAACATGCGCCCGGGCTGAGTAATAGTTTTGTGAGTGCACAGATAACGTGGTACCTATCGTCTGCTGTTGTGGCTGCTGCTAAAACCGAGGGTACTTTAGTCCTCAAATGTCACTGAATGTCAGAGTCAGAGCAACCATTCCGGGATTCTTTCTTCGTTCAAGACGCCATTTTGTTATATGTTCGTGTTTAGCAGACGATAATTATTATTGTCTGTTTCACGTCACAGATAAGAATCACAACGCTACCTCAGAATTAGAAAGTTCTAGTGGCCCAAAACCGTAAAAATCTGATTTTCGCAACATGTCAAGCTTTTTCGAATGCAATTCTTTGAATATCTTGAAAACGACACCGAGTAATCTTACGATTTTGATAGAGCAGATAGAATATTTGGTTTCTGACCGCATGGTAAATCAAAACTGCCAAAAATGTCTAATAGAACTTTGTAAATTCTAAGGTAGCGATTAGTGAAGACTTTTAAGACTGGACTGTTTGAATAAAGATGTCCACTTTTGTTTCCTCTATCGAACCATGATAATTAAAATATCGTGCTTTGGCAATAATCTTTTCATGATCACTCGTACGTCAAAGGGTCAGTATGGTTGATTTCTGTTTCAAATTCCCTTTGAACTGACTCAAAACTATATATCAAATGAGTGATTTATATGATGTGATGTTGGCCAATGGTCTTAAACACTGAATAAACTAAAACTTACCTACTCCAGGCTCTAAACTGACTGCTAGATAAACGTAATGGCGGCAACAGAAGCTACGGAGACCATGAAAGGAAGTAGATGAAAAAGAAATGAAGAGGGAAGTAAAGAACGGGTATCGCTTTGTGAGAACAGCTCGGACTTGGCGAGTTGGACTTGCGAATCCTATATAAATTTATTATTAATAAAGTGGGAGACCCTGCCTCTTAAACAACATTACGGTATGGAAAGATTGCTAATCCAATACCAGATCTTATACACCACCACCACGGAGTGCCAGATCTGAAGCAGCCATCGGTGATCATTGTTCTCCTCTCATTATTTCGCTCTTACACTTAAAAAAAAAAAAAACCCAGAAAAAACTATAGTATTGTTGTAGACTTTCTCGTCCCCCATCTGTTCAAGTTCCCTAAGTAAGTTGTCCTAGGTGAATTCCTAACTTTTTTGCCTTCTGGTTTGTTTTCCTTTAAGAGCAAGATATTCAAGGCCCTTAATATATATTCGAGAGTCCCGCCCTAAACAACATTAATTATTGTATCTTCCTAATTGTATTTATTTGAAAACTAATCCCAAGCCAGACCTAAGTTACCATAAGTTACCTTAGTATTCCGCAGTCCACGAAGTGAAAAAAATATCTCCTGCTTTCAAGAGTTAGCAAACGTGAGACGAACATTAATCTATTCTTGAAGCACGTTTTCTCTTCCCCGCTAAGTTTTACCTAAAAATATTATGGATTATGAGAAACTCATGCAGGAAGGGAGAAAAAAGGCTAGTGCTAAGACTTTTTAAACGTTCCACAAAAAAAGCAGACATTCACTTGTGCTGGGTTTTTTTTTAGGTAACTTTTCTGTTCAAGAAGAGGAGAGTTCCATAATAATATTTTGAGTCTATCACAACTCTTTTTGACGTCACGTCAGGAAAAGGAACTTGGTTTGTCTGTGCGTTTCTTTTCCTTGTGCCTTATCTCCGAATTCGAGTGTTCCTTCCTTCGACTTGTGTTATAATAATATCCAAGACGTTGCAATCTGACCTAGGCTTAGTTCCGGTTTACTATGGAGCACACGATTTGATTTGATTTGATTTGATTTGATTTGATTTGATTTGATTTGATTTGATTTGAAACCAAATGAAGGGTAAACGAGGGAAATGTTGCGCACACACTCGACAAAAGCAAGACCTTGTGTGTTTTACCATTCACTCGCTCATCCATGGTGTGAAACAATGCAGAGAGGTTTGGGGTTTTTAGTTGTTGTTTTGTTGTTGTTTGTTTTGTTGTTGTGGCTGTTGTTGTTGTTTGTTTGTGTTTTGTTGGGGGGTTGTTGTTGTTGTTGGGGGTTTTTTACTGCGGCCATGAGAGTGCTCGGTCTAGGATATTGTGTGTCAAGTCTATGCACGGTCCGCACTTACTTCTTTTATAGCTTTCAATTATCCGAAC
>NW_004797707.1:378150-379235 GCF_000002075.1 Aplysia californica | reverse complement strand
AATAATAATAATAATAATAATAATAATAATAATAATAATAATAATAATATAACATTTATATAGCGCATTTCCAAAAAAGTAGCTCAATGCCCCCATTTTTCTATTATTGTGAGGCGTGCTGACAAACCGAATAACTTCTCACTACCCACAAAAGAAAATATAATCGGCCAAAAATCGACATTAGGGTCAGATTAGTAGATTTTCTATTGATGTCAAATATTCTTCATGTATGCCTTTTATTATTTCATACTTATAAAAATTGTTAAAACTGCACCTATTTATAAGCGTGATGTTTCTATTTCTTTAAGGCTTCAAACCGAGAAGTAACTCATTTTGTCAGCACGCTTCACATATTATGTCACAGGTCTGTGAACCAATGTCTTTGATCATGAAGACATGTGTGGGTGATCAAATTAGTGTAAAATGGTGCGTCTCCAGTGCAACATTTTTTATTGCGCAGCTAAAATAGGCAGCTGAAAATTAAACGAAGCTCTCGAGAAAGGGAAAGTAATTAGATCTAGATCTTTCCACATTTTTCGTCTCTTTTCCTGTTGTGCAGTGTGGTGTGTGGTGTGTGGTGTGTGGTGTGTGGTGTGGTGTGTGGTGTGTGGTGTGTGGTGTGTGGTGTGTGGTGTGTGGTGTGGTGTGTGGTGTGTGGTGTGTGGTGTGTGGTGTGTGGTGGTGTGTGGTGTGGAACGGCCGAAAAATCAAACTACACGTTGTAGATGGGGAAACATAACGATTTGAGGATGGGTTTAAATGAGTGGAAGAGAGAGAGAGAGAGAGAAAGAGAGAGAGAGAGAGAGAGAGAGAGAGAGAGAGAGAGAGAGAGAGAGAGAGAGAGAGAGAGAGAGAGAGAGGCAGGGAGGGGTAATATATGAATAGGGTTTAATAGAAGAAAATACACGCCGTTGCAAACTTCAAAATGTGAATCTGAGCTTCAAGACATTAAATTCAAGCCACTGAAATCGGGATGGAAACTGACTTGATCGGCACGGAACAAGAGAAATACTTCTACGGCATTTTAGAAAACAAACTGAATGTGAGAAACAACCACCACTTACCCTTTTCCCCTCCCCGCACCC
>NW_004797707.1:374890-376723 GCF_000002075.1 Aplysia californica | reverse complement strand
GTGGTGTGTGGTGTGTGGTGGGTGCTGTATGGTGTGGTGTATGGTGTGGTGTGTGGTGTGTGGTGTGTGGTGTGTGGTGTATGGTGTGGTGTGTGGTGTGGTGTATGGTGTGGTGTGTGGTGTGTGGTGTGTGGTGTGGAGTATGGTGTGGTGTGTGGTTTGATCAGTACAGAAATATACACACACACCATGATACTATAGTGATGTCAAAAATTCGTGGCGCAACTTATCCTCAAATATCTTTAACGGGTAAATCAATGTCACCCATACTTTGCACAGCAGTTTGTATCAGTCTTAACTTAATCACATTTTACCATCACAACTGAGGTTCGATTAAAAAACGTTTCTTCTATAATTTATATAAAATACTATAAAACTCCTTCACGCGGAAAATGGAATTGTTCACAGCACTTCCCGCTTCTCACACACATTTTACATACGCATATGGCTACGTCACAGCTCACCTATGACCGTTTTTTATGGCAAAACTTGTTACAAGAAATTAATTTTACAGTGAACACTTTTTTGCACTAAAAGCTCTCAAAACATGCGCTCAATAAAGATAATCTCACGATTAGAAAAAAATGATAGACTTGCTTTTAATAGCGGTGTTGTCCCAGGTGTACACCTTTTAAAATGAGAAGAAACCACCTACTGGGATTTTTTATAAGTATTTATTAAGGGATTTCCTAGAATACAGCTAACAGGTGTTTACAAAAATATTCATCTGTTAAGACAAATTGATTGAAGTCACTGTGCAAAAGCTGGAGAGTTTATGCTCGAGAGTTGAGGGGATATTTGACGATAAGTTGTGGCACGAATTTTTGACCGCACGTTATGTGTGTTGATGCCTGAGAAGTTACACATGTCCGTGGCTGCACGCGTGTGTGTAGATCTGACACGGCCGCGGACACATTCTGCCAAAACCAGGAACAGGCTGACGCCGACTGTCTGTTGTTTGCCTACGTCAGCGCGGTACACCAACGAGTTCTTTGTTCTGATGATATGCTCATTGTTGTCTTGTATCTAGGTCACTTATCTACCCGGTTCTTTTGTTGTGTACATAATGCAAGCAAGCAATCTAGAGAGAGAGAGAGAGAGAGAGAGAGAGAGAGAGAGAGAGAGAGAGAGAGAGAGAGTCATGCAGTCTGTAGAGAGTCAAACAGTGTGTAAAAGAGAATGAGTTCAACAGTGTGTAAAAGAGAGTGTGTTCAACCATGTATTTGAAGTGTTATTGACACAAGAAAAATGTACTCTTGGTTTGTTGGAATCGTTTTCAGCCTTTGGAATCGGATTTGGTTTTAGTGGAGTAAATATTTATTTGGAATGATTATTGAAATTGTGGGATTTCTGTTCAGTTCTTTCTGTGAGTGTGTTTTTGTTTGTTTGCTTACTTGTTTGTTTGTTTGTTTGTTTTGTTTGTTTTTTTCGTTTGGGTTTTTCGTTTATTCGTTTTTTTGTATGTTTGTTTGTTTGTTTGTTTGTTTGTTTGTTTGTTTGTTTGTTGAAATAGGAAAGGAAATCTTGTTATGAAATCGTGTCAGGAAATGTTTGTGCGTATATGGGTGTGTATGTGTTTGTGTGTATGTGTGTATGCATGTGTGTGTATGTATGTGTGTATGTGTTTGTGTGTGTGTGTGTATGTATGTGTGTATGTGTTTGTGTGTGTATGTGTATGTATGTGTGTATGTATGTGTGTATGTGTGTATGCATGTGTGGGTATGTATGTGTGTATGTGTTTGTGTGTGTTTGTGTATGTATGTGTGTATGTGTGTGTATTTGTGTGTGTGTGTGTGTGTGTATGTGTGTGTATTTGTGTGTGTGTGTGTGTGT
>NW_004797707.1:372502-374790 GCF_000002075.1 Aplysia californica | reverse complement strand
CCCCCCATTCAATAAATTATATGTTCTGCTCCCATCAACGATATTTAGATTGCTTGGGAAGTTGGCAGATTCAACTGTAATAATATTCTATTAATATACTGCCTGTCAGGGCCAGCCAGGGCTGAGAGAGTGATACAATACAGCATCCCAGCAGACAGACGGGAATTCTCCAAACACAAACCTCCCGACACGGGAATCAAACTCAGATCTTATCTGTACGAAACTAAAACGCTTCACCACACCATGCGTATTTACACAACAAACACAATATGTGAGGCAGCGTGGTGGAATCAGGCTCTCGTCAAAATAATCAAACTGAAGAAACTGGCATTTTTCCACAGGCTTGGGAATTTTTATCAAATTTATGTTATTTGCCTCAACACCTTTCATGCCCATTAAAGAACTCATTTATGTGTGGAATTTTCTTGAAAACGTTGATTAAAGTTACAAAAAATGTAAATTTTCAGTTAGATCTACCACGGACTCTCTAGCTAAGGAAATAACTATCTTTGGCGGCCATTTTCTCAATAATTTTACTTCTGAAAATAAGTGACCCCCACCTCCTTCTTTCGCAAATATTTCGAGTTGTATTTAAGATGAAAGGATATTTTTTTCATCCAAATAAAGACAGGTGAACAAGCTTTACGATGATACTAGTAACTCTACATGCCCCAAAATTGACGAGAGCCTGATTCCACCGCGCTGCCTCACATTTGTTTTGCTTTCTACAGTTACAAATAGATGAACACCTTCTGAACCTTCTTGGGAGGCAACAGAAAAAAAATAACGTTTCGATATTATTGTTAGCTTCCACCAGGCAGTGGGTGATCGAGAAGAGAGGGGAAAAAATGTTCCTAAAACATGAGTAAAGGAAATCTCGCAATTTGATGGAGCAACATTCTTGTTCACCATGATCTTGACTGTCAAATACCTTGCTCGGGGTATGTTTTCTTCAAGAGTGACCAAAACGTTGATCATTGAGAAACAATTTATTTAAGGTCACAGATCTAGGTTGTGGCGTCGGTGGCCTAGTGGTTAGGCAGGCGGACTCGTAATCGTGAGAGTGCGGGTTTGGGGTTCGAGCGTCAGCTCGACCCGATGTTGTGTCCTTGAGAAAGGCACTTTGCACAAATTTCCCACTTGGCTCGATCCTTTCAGAGACGAACGTTAAACTCGGAGGCCCCGGCCTTTTAAATAACCTAATAGTGTTTATAGGGGCGTTAAACCCATACCATTTCCCCTTTTATTTTTTCAGATCTAGGTTGAAATATGGCGACCATACGGACGTCACAGGTTTCGAAGCTAACTAGTTTCCGGAAGTGCAAACTAAAGTGCTTTGACTTTTAGCCCAAACGTGGGAGGGTACCAAAAGACATGTTCTCCGTCTGTGTCTTGTGCTTTTGGGAGAAACAACTGCAGACCAATCTGACTCTGTACTATAATATGGTCGCTTTTAAGGACAAGCAGGCCAACCCAGATTTCGGGGGTTTCTAGAGATCTTGACCTACATCAAAAGTGGGCATTGCCCTACCTATAGGAGACGTTTGGTTTCATTGGTGTGTATATTTAGTTTGATTATAGAGAATACTCTCTGTGTCTTTTAAAGAAACTGAACAAGGGGCAAAAATTTTCCATCGATTTTCTCAAAACAGCATTTTTCAGGATAGCTCTCTTGTGCTTAAAAGCGACTATATTATTGTTGGCGTGGCTGGCATGGGGTGGGCTTGACTGTGCCTTATGAATGACATCAATAAAATATAGTTACAGTGGGTAGGGGGGTTTTTTAACCTCGTCCACGAAAAATTAAAGGCTAGTAAAAAGACAAGAAGAAACGTTTAAAAAAAAATCCAAACGAAGTAAGCGAAGCAAGCGAACAAAGAAAAAGAAAGTAAAGGAAACACAGGTTAGTTTGCCCTTATTTAAAGTTAAAAGTTTGGAGGAGGGAACATAGGAGAAAACAAATTGGGGCGCGGTGAAGTTAGTTGTCAAAATGACTTCCTGTTCTAAAGAATTAGAGTCTACAGGAGCACATCCACGTGAATGTATCGGGAGTGATGTACTGAAATATCAATAGAAGATAGTTTTAGGTTTGAAGATGTGAAGGGAGCTCTTCCTCATCCGCTTTAAAAATTCCTGTGCCACCGCACTCATGATATAGATATACTAACAGTCACACACAAACACATAAACACCCACACACGTACGCACTCACTCACAAAACACAAACATTCACATACACACACACATTGACAAATACACACACACATACTCATCACACACACACACAC
>NW_004797707.1:368455-371593 GCF_000002075.1 Aplysia californica | reverse complement strand
CTCTTATGCATAGTAGAATTGTAAATGGGCTGATTTATCAATGTCATGCTCATAACTGTGCCGGAACAACATAGGGGGAACTGCTGCTTTTTCTTTCCTCATTCTTACTATCGTCATTTTTCCTCTGCTTCTTTTTCTTTTGTATGTTTGTCACTCTACTGTGAACTGCTATTTCCTGGGTGCCTTGATAGTCGAAGCTGACTGCGCTGTTGAGGCTCGAGAGGTGAGTAGAGTAGGCCTGATCCCCCGTTTGGACTTCTCTGTTGACATCCACCCCTTGGCGCTCACGATATGACCTTATGCAGTTGCGAGCGCCGTAAAACCTCTACTAAAACAAAACAAAGACTCTCCTGGCACCCACCTGACCTAATTTAGGTACAGTCCACTTTAGAGCACCCACTGACGACCCCAACACCAGATGTGGACGCTCGAAATGACGTACTGAATGACGCCGCCAGAAGCACTCGTGACTCGCAAAAGGTTTATCATAAAACGGACGGATGCAAGTCACGGATATTTCTGGTTACTGGGTGGTTGGCGAGTGCTCTCGTCATGGTTTGTTCCTTCGTTCCCATCAAACGTCTTCAATCGTCTTTATCTCCTCTCCTTTTCTTTGTATGATACTCCCTAATAATAAACATAATCTTCGCCACTTATATCATGAACTGTTTGTGTTGCAAATGCCGTAAAACTTTTACTAAAACTAATACCCCTGTGTGGGTGTTCTATCTGTTTAATCCTGTGAACGTTTTTATTTCCCTATTTTTTCTGGGTTTTTTAAAGTGTTTTACGGCGCTCGCAACTGCATAAGGTCATATGAGTGCGCGGGACACATACAACATATTAGTACGTAGGAAATCTTAAATTTTGCCCAGGTGGCGGCGGGAGCCTTCTCTTATCGATTTTGGACAACTGGCATCTTAAACATGCGCATCTTGCACACGGGACCTCCGAGATTTTTCGCCCTTGTCCGAGAAGGCTAGGTGTAGACCTTTTCTACAGAAAGTTCAGGGGTGTGGCTGAAAGACAGCTGTAAGAAGGAGCCAAGCAGTTGTACTAGAAAGGCTGCAGAAAGAGTCAGGAGCCCAGAGGAGGGGGCAAAATGGGTGAGGGGGTGGAAGCAGTGAGTGGTGACGAAAGCAGACGACAGAACATTGTTAGAGAGCGGGAAAGGATGTTAAAGGAGACATTTTTTAAGAAGACAGTTTTCCACCGCTCTCCAGATTCAAACTTAGGAACTATTGAATGGGAGGCGAACTCTTTAACCTCTTGACCACGAGAGCCTTCGGTGAACGTTTGACTGTATACCAAGGACCTCATTATAATCTCCTTGCTGAATACATACAGACGCGTCACAGACTGCACAGCTCAGCGATTATTTCTGTGTGGATTTTTACCGAAATACGTTGATTAAAAGGACAAAAACTGTACATTTTCAGTTTTCAAGGACTCTCAAGCTATGGAAGTCACCAAACTATGGAAGCCATAATATTCTCGTTAATTTTACCTCTGAACCCGGTGACCCCCACCTCCTTCAATCGCAAATATCTCGACTTCTTTCTATTCAAGATAGAAGAATTTTTTTTATTCAAAGCAAGGCAAATGAACATGCTTTATGATGATACCAGTAACTCCATATTATATATTATAGGCCCAAAAATTGACGAGCGCCTGAGTCCACCGCGTTGTGACACAACTTATCTAAAATTGTGAAGCGTGCTGACAAAATGAGTTACTTCTCACAATCCATGAATGGAGATATCAGCCAAAAAATCAACACAAGGGTCACATTTGTAGATTCTAAACCAATGCCATTCTCTTCAAGTTCAACACGTCTTTTATGATATTTCATGCTAATAAATTGGAAAAATTCAACTTATAAAATTGATGTTTCTATTTCAATCGGGCTAAAATGTGAGAAGTAACTCATTTTGTCAGCACACCTGACAATTGGTAGATGGAGGTGTGAAACCTGTTCAATTACAATTTGGTTACCTGCGGGATGGGTACCTTCACAAGGCGGACTACTGCGAGCATAAGGTTTGCCTAAGTGTCTAGGAGTATGACATTTGTTGTCTACCCCCCTCCTCTATCTATTCTCTCTCTCTCTCTCTCTCTCCCTCTCTCTCTCTCTCTCTCTCTCTCTCTCTCTCTCTCTCTCTCTCTCTCTCTCTCTCTCTTTCTCTCTGCTATAGTCATCCTCCCTCTAAACTGACAGTAAACGCACTCACTGACCTACCGAGCCTCTCAAAACGAAACCCTTCCTCATTTTCTTTCTCTTCCTATATCTCTCCATCTTCTTCTTTCTCTTTTTTGCATTGCGTTAATTCCTTCTGGATTTTTAAAATTATTTGTTGGGGGTGGATTTTGTTATCTTTAAAAATACAAGAGGTTTGAACGCAAGACTATCACACGCAGAGATCAGATTTCAACGCCTCCTTATAGCCATGCACACTGGACAGATAGACCAATTCGTACTCAAAATGTGCGGATATTCCCATATACAATAATGTATAATATCATTCTCTTAAACCTCCTCCTTCATACATGCCAGCTTCGGTCAAACGCAATTTAAAAAAACATCTATTTGAACATCGCTGAGGTAAGATATTGGGGTGAGGGGGGAGGGGGGGAGGGAGAGAAAACGGTTGACAATAATAGAATTCTTTTCGGGTTCCGATACGGTAAAGGCGAAGAAAACTCCTCGGTTGTCTATATAGATCTATAGTATTATAAAAACTTTTCAAACTTACATAATATGGTCACTTTTAAGGACAAACGGGCTAACCCAGATTTCGGAGGTTTCCAGAAATCTTGCCCTACCTATAGGAGAAGTTTGGTTTCATTGGTGTGTATATTTGTTTGGTCATAGAGAAAACTCTCCTTGTATTTTAAAGAAACTGAAGAAGGGGCAAAAACTTTACCTTCGATTTTCTCAAAACAGCATTTTTCGGGATAGCCCCCTTGTGCTTAAAAGCGACCATATGCCAGTCTTAGGACTCGAACCCCGAACACCGGCAAAAACCCCACATGACGTCAGCGCAAACATACAGTCACGAAATGTATAGGCCTACTTGCGCGCGTGCGATCAGCGTAAAGTGTAGGCCAACACACTAAATTAAAAAATAAAGCTTTCGC
>NW_004797707.1:367043-368304 GCF_000002075.1 Aplysia californica | reverse complement strand
TCCCCCCCCCCCCCCCCCCCCCCCAAAAAAAAAAATATTTTAAAAACCAACAAAATACCCAAAAAGATGAAAAGTGACGGCAGTAAAATAAGATAATACAAGCAAAAAGAACAGAAAAGAACAGAAAAGAACAGAAAAAAAGATAAAATATGTTCACGTTGTGTGCCATAATTATAATGCAGACTACTGACCTGATAGGAGAATCAAAAGGAATCCGTGCAGAGGTAGAACTCCGTGGTGACGTATGGTCAGCCACAAAATTACTGAAAATCTTGGCTGATGGTGTTGGACGATCGAAATATCCGAAACGAAATTGTCTCAGTTCTCTGGCTCGTTCGGGGCTGCTATATATCCGGAGGGACCTGTCACTGTCGACAGAGACGTGGATTGAGAAACGCGCACACCCCGCTAAACAATATATAGAACGGGTCTATGACATTAAGCCTATTGTGTACCATTGGCCAGAGAGATTTTATGTATAGCGTTTATGTTACTAACGTGAAAACTTACAAAATGAATAGTCTAGTCAAACGAGGATATAATTAGCACTCCTATTTCGAAGGAAATAAAATATCGAGACTTCCTAATTAAGCCTGGAATTTATACTAGAAATATACAATTGCACAATTGATTAACTTACACAATTTTGTACCTATCAGAGCGATTTTTATTCGAATTTTAGTATTTTTTTCGGTCGAGTGCAGTTTTGGTGACGGTGGTTTTAAAAAAAATCTGCAAGTGATTAGTTTAGTCCTTAATTTTTTCCTGTCGATTAAACTCGTAGCCCAGTTGTGTGTGTGTGCGCGTGTGCGTGTGTGTGAGTGTGCACCCCCCTCACACGACTAAAACACAGCGGTGTTTCCTTCAGCTTGCCCCGGCAGCAGGCACGAGAGGTGTGCGCGCGTGTGTGTGTGTGAGCACGAACAGCTCGGGTAAGCACCTTGTGAGTGAACACAGGCAGAAATCTCTTCTATGCCTACCCTACCCACAAATCTCGCCGGCCGGTTGGTTGGACGAATGGATGGAGGGAGGGATGGATGGAGGAGTCGCTCGTTCTTCTCCACGTCCTTCCTTCCACCCGTGCTCACGTTGTCGTGAATATTGCTCACGCGCACACTCACGCAACACACACTCACACTCACACACACACTCACAATCACACACACACACGCAACACATACTCACACACACACACACGCGCGCGCTGTGGTGGTGGTAGTGGCAGGGGTAGTTAGATGATAGCGCGGATTGGGAGGGGGGG
>NW_004797707.1:358185-365464 GCF_000002075.1 Aplysia californica | reverse complement strand
TCTCTGTCTCTCTCTCTGTCTCTCTCTCTCTCTCTCTCTATCTATCTATCTATCTATCTATCTATCTCTCTCTCTCTCTCTCTCTCCTTTCTCTCTTCGGGACAAAACAAAAGGAAAGACGGAGTGCGGAGGGAAATGAGGAGAAAGCTGAGAGCACAGGTAACGAGAGGGTGTGGGTGAGGGTAAATAGGGAGGGAGAGGAAGGGAGAGGAAGGGAGAGGAAGGGAGAGGGGGGGCATGGGCTGGCAATTTATTCTATGTACCTGTATGCGCGGGGCTAGTGTTAACTAACTGGCACAACACAGCAAGGTAGGACGTATCTTGTGATTAAGTAACGAGTAAAGTTCCTCTTTGGAAAGTGGTGGCACAGAGTTCCCCACGTCGTATGGACACGATAGTAAAACGACGGATAGGGTTCAGTAACGAGTAAACCTCACACGTAACAAAACTATCTTGTCATACAAAATTATCTTGTAATTGACTGAAACACCTAGACATTCATATTACAAAACTATCTTGTCATTGATTGAGACGCCTGGGCATATTACGAAACTATCTTGTCATTAACTGAGGAGCCTGGGCATTTATATTACAAAACTATCTTGTCGTTGATGGAGACATCTGTACACATTACAAAACTATCTTGTCATTAACTAATTGACACATATAAAATCGTAAAATAACTATCCTGATTCTGAGCAACAAATACATACTATTTTGTTTGAGAACGCTAAAAAAAACCCACTGACGTGACAATAACTTACGGATATCGTCGGTCGCCTAAAAAAAACGTGAATTCCACAAAGTTTCGAAAATCATTTTTTCGCATATTTTGATAGTGCTCAGTGAGATACATGTCCATGTAAAACTATTTTTCCATTATCTTAACTCAAACGTATAATTTGTAATATGTAATTTAAAAAATCGTGAATAAACACCGTGCCCTCAAAAGTAGCCCGATGAAACCGTGAATCCCACCCCTGTGTGGAATTCACGATCTGATCAGTCGGTTTATGACTCGCGGGGCTGACCGTTGGCGCCGTGAATGCCTCTTTACACCATTGAAATAATATATAATTTGGAATGCTAAGAAAAATATCTAGACATTGACTAACTGGCACATATTTTATCTATAATAACGTTAAAGTTATCCTGATATTGGCTGATTTAAAAATATGAACACGTTTTACATCCAACTTATCATGAACTAAACGTACACCCTAACACATTGACACATCTCAACACGTTACAAAACTGTCTTGTAATTAACTAACTGCACAACCCCCACCAGGGCAGTGCTACTGACTGAAGTGTCTTTAGGCCATTCCCAATTAATGGGGGACATTAACATGTTCTTATGCACAGTAGAATTGTAAATGGGCTGATTCATCAATTTCATGCTCATACTGTGCCGGAACAACTTGGGGGGAACTGCTGCTTTTTCTTTCCTCATTCTCACTATGGTCATTTTTACTCTACTTGTTTTGTATGTTTGTCACTCTCTTGTGAACTGCATCATAGTTGCGGCATTTCTATCCACAGGCTGCAGAGATCTCATTGGAACTTCCATCTGGATACTATATTAGTATTCCATATCCAGCTTTGGTTGTGCCTTTGAATGCTGAGCCGTCTGTATAGACGTGTATCCAGTCATCTGAATAGCTGTCGATTGTTTGATGTGATGCAAGCATCAGCGTCACTGGGTCTGAAGATTTTGAGCTATTGTCTCTGAGAGATGTTGTAATGATTGGCTTTTTTTAAGAAAGGTGGGGAGGGATGTTTTGGTTGACTGTTTTCGTTTCTTTTCTGTTTTGTGGTAGATGGTGACTCTCTATTAGTTCTGTGATGTGATGCATGATTGACTTTTGTTGAATTCGTTTCTTTGGTTTCCATGTTTCTACTAATTTCCTGTTTGGGTGGTTGGGGCACCTTCTTTTAGTTCTTTCATGTAGCTCCAAAACTGCTTTATCTCTGTGGTTTCCCAGGGGTTCAACATTTGAAAGGATTTCACATTCGGCGGTAGGTGTGGATCTCCTGCCACCATTTATAAAACTAAGGGCATTGTTTTGGACCTTGTCAAGGGTGTTGCAAGTAGTTGTACTGCACATAGTGAGTAGGCTATTGCTGTATTCCAGGGAAGATCGGACATAGCCCAGGTATAGAGCTCTCAGAGTTTGTTTGTCTGATCCCCATGAACTGTTTGCGAGTTTCTTTAAAAGTTGGAGTCTTCTTTTCGCCTTGTTCCTTATGTTCTCCACTTGGCTTTTCTTTGTTAGACTTTGGTCAAGTTTGACTCCTAGATACGTTGGTTGTTCTTCTTTGGGGAGATTTTCATTTCCTATCTTCAGTTGGAGATTTTCTTTGGCTATTTTATGGCTCTTTGTAAAGATGGTGTATACTGTTTTCGGGCAGTTTATTTTTATCTTCCGTTTCTGACAGTAATTGTGGAGCCTCTTGAGGTCTTCATTTAATTTCCATAAGAAAGATTGATAAAGACGATAGATATTTGATATTAAAAAAAGAAAGAACAGACCACACCAGAGATCCCCGTCAACCACCCATATGCGTCTTGTTCTGAGAAACGCATGATTCCACTTGAGCTCTCTCAGCTTAATTGGACAAGAAGGTATGCTGACATTTGGTGAGCATTTGGCGTCCGCTCGTGGAGGAGGTATCTTATATCCCCCCATTCCCTTTTTCTCCTCTCACAAAGCTGCAAATGTCGATGATGATGCCCTTTTGAAAGAGACCTTCCTTTCGTGGGTCTGTCTGACACGGTAAGTCTTTTGGAACGGCGGAGATGGTGATGGTTTCCATTCAACGTCTAGCTGTTCAAATGTGCAAAGGGGGCTCTCGTGGCCTACAGGTTTAGGTGTTGGCCTCTCATTCAAAGGTCCCGGGTTCGATTCCGGGTAGCGACCAAAAAAATTTTCTTCTCTAAAATTGTCTCCTTTCACATCCTTTCCTGATCTCTAACAATGTTCTGTTGTCTGCTTTCATTTCCACTTTCAGCCCCCACCCCTTCACCTCCTTTGCCCCCTCCTCTGGGCTCCTGACTCTTTCTGCAGCCTTTCTACTGCTACTCCTTGGCTCCTCCTAACTGCTGTCTTTCTGCCACACCCCTGATCTTCTGGTAGGAAAGATCTACACCTAGCCTTCTCGGACAAGGGCGAAAAATCTCGGAGGGCCCGTGTGCAAGTTGCGCACGTTAAAGATCCCTTGGTGATCTAAAATCGATAAGAGTAGGCTTCGGCCGCCACCTGGGCAAAATTCAAAATTTCCTACCAACGAAAAAGTATTAGGTGTGTCCCGCGCGCTCATATGACCTTATGCAGTTGCGAGCGCCGTAAAACCCTATACTAAACAAACAAACAAAATGTGCAAAGCCCAGAAAAGATTTTTTTCAGCTCAGGAGAGAGGGAAAAAACAACTTTTGTTTTGTTTTGGGGGGTTTTTACGATTGAACCTACATTATGTATCTTTTCTTGCTTTTTTCCAACGTTTGAATTTCAACAAAATAAGTCATGATTATAAGCAATCTATTATCATCATCATTGTTGCCTTTCTCACCCTGCACCAGGGTATAGGCCACGGACAAACACCTTCCACCTTTCTCTATCCTGGGCAAGCCTCTTGATGTCATTCCACGTCTTCCCACTTTTCTGTACATCGATTTTTGTGATTTTTCTCCAGGCTCCACTCGGTCTTCCCCTTGACCTCTTACCCTGTGGGTTCTAATCCAAAACTTTCTTTGTTATGCAGCTGCCTGACTCCCTGAGAGAATGTCCGATCCATCGCCACCGCTTACTTCTTAGCTCATCTCTGACTGGGATCTGTCTTGTTTTCCTTAACACTTCCACATTGGTGACCCTGTCTGTCCATCTGATCCTCAGTAACTTCCTTAGACACTTGTTCAACAAAACCTGGATCGTCTTTATGCTCTTGTGACCCGTTATTTCCGGGATGCCTTGATAGTCTAAGCAGACTTTGTACTGCTGAAGTTAGAGAGGTGAGCAGAGTAAGTCTGATTCCCCCGTTTGGACTTCTCTGTTGACATCCACCCCTTGGCGCTCACGATATGACCTTATGCAGTTGCGAGCGCCGTAAAACCTCTACTAAAACAAAACAAAACAAACCCATAAACGTAACCTTACACAAAATAGATTATTACATTTATTCATTTTTAAGGAAGCGCTGAGGCAGTGAATTGGTTTATGAAAGGTACATTATTAGGTTTTTCGTGTAGGAGAGGGGGAGCCTTTGGGTAAACTGGAACCCAGCAGTAATGGGTACCTGACTTCGATCTGGGGAAGTACAGGCGGCGTGGAAAGGAACTGGCCACCCTACCACAATATGACGAAGGCCCAGGAAGTTGTCTCACTAACAAGGCAATCCCCAATGTCCGGATCGGATGCGGGAACAACTTTACTTTACTTTACATACCACAAGTAAAAAGTATGCATGATATAATAAATTATGTTTCAGACGGCAAGGAGCGGATGGCTGGGAAGAAACAGGGAAAATGGACCTAGTAGTAAGCTTTTACGGCGCTCGCAACTGCCTGCGGTCATATGGGCGCATAGGGGTGGATGTCAACAGAGAAGTCCAAACGGGGAAGCAGGCTTACTCTGCTCACCTCTCTAGCCTCAACAGCACAAAGTCTGCTTCGACTATCGAGGCACCCCGGAAATATCAGTTCACAAGAGAGTGACAAACATGCAAAAGAAGTAGAGGAAAAATGATGATAGTAAGGATGAGGAAAGAAAAACCAGCAGTTCCCCCTATGTTGTTCCGGCACAGTATGAGCATGACATTGATAAATCAACCCATTTACAATTCTACTGTGCATAAGAGCATGTTAATACCCCCCCCCCCCTCCCCTTTGGGCATGGCCTAGAGACAACTTCAGTCAGTAGCACTGTGTAGGGATTGCCAGAGTTTATAAAGTGACAGAGAAGAAGAGCTCAAAAAATTGCATCATTGTACAGCAAAACTTTAAATATTTTCCCGTACAGTGGCGTCCAACGGTAGCGAGCTTGTGTGAGGAGATGCAATATTGTATTTTTATATATATATATATATTATATATGAGCAATTTAAAAAAATCAATTTTCTTTTATTAATTTTTTTTTTTTTAATTTCAATAATCCTTTTTATGACAAAAAAAATTTGCTAACGCGTTCTTCCAAAGCCGACATGTATTGCAATTGAATTTTGGCAGGGTGCAAAACAACATGGGGGGTCAGACGATTTTCAGCTTATCTTCAGTTGTTTTTTTTTCCAGAACTCTTTTCTGATAGGCAACATTAACCTGTTCCCTGGTGTGTATATCTAGACGTAGGCTATGTTCTCCCCTGTGTTCTCCAGAACTGGTTCTCCGCCATTTTGTTCTGGTCTGTAGGAGAGATTTTAGAAAGTGTGATAGCTACTTGTGCTGTGGTTCATTCTTGAATAAGGGGGAAGATATCATGGCTTTGTTTAACTAATGTCTGGAATGAACCTTTCATGTTGTGCTCTAAAGCTCAGTACCACATAGAGTTTCAGCATTTTAAATATACTTTCCTGAAAAACATTGTCTTCAACTTTGATTTAAATTGAAACGATGACAATACCCATGAAAAATCTACGTTTTGTGGGTTTGTTGTCTTTTGGAAGACATAATTATATCGTACGTGCCTTTCCACAGGCATCATAATCAGAACCATGACTTGGGCAACGGTTATTTTTCAGTTTTAAAAAAAAACTAGGAAGGAATTAATAAAACAGACCAAATCTTTCTTGTAAATTGTCTTTTATGTCTGTATTCGAAATTACAGCGTTATTTATTGCTTATGAATAGGCCCGAGAACAAAAAGGTAGCCTAGGTACTTAAGGCAAGCCACATCACTAACATTCATTCACTCACTCACACACTCCGGATACCATAAACTGCTGCAGGCGGGAGTGGTGGCACTTTGTTTTTGTAACATGAGGAAGAGTGGGGATGGACAACGGGACAACGAAACAAGAGAAACACATGATTATAATACGTATAATATATATACAGAGAGAGAGAGAGAGAAAGAGAGAGAGAGAGAGAGAGGGGGAGAGAGAGAGCGATGGATAGAGAGAGAGAGAGATTGGTAGAGAGAGGGAGGGAGAGAGCAAGAGAGAGAGACAGAGAGAAAGACACACACACACACACACACACACACAGAGAGAGAGAGAGAGAGAGAGAGAGACAGAGAGAGACAGAGAGAGACAGAGAGAGACAGAGACAGAGAGAGACAGAGAGAGACAGAGAGAGACCTGTGGACCAGGGGAGAGAGAGAGGAAGGAAAAGAAAGAGATGGCGAGTGAGATAGGCGGAAAGTTATGAACAAAGATGAGTTTTGACAGGTCAATTTTCCGCCAGGTCGCTTGATGAAGTCGGTGTTTGCACCTTGTGTAACCCGTGGCGTGACCCTTGACCTGTGTTACAACCATAGACTTATTATATCACAGCACCTTAGACCGTGCACTCTAGCGTTTTCCGGTTCACTATTGAGTGCAACTTTTGATTAACTCAATTTGAGCAAAATAAAGAGCAAGGGGGGATCTTGAAGCTGACACTCGACTATTGCTCTGTTGTGATATTTAAAATGAAGTCCTGGAACCATTCGTGGTGGACGTTGACCAAGATGGCCCAAAACAGACAGAGCCGGAGATCCTTTGTTGCTGCCCTAAACGCCAGATGGCGTAACGGGTAGTAAGTAAGTAATATTTAAAATACAGTATATTACAGCGGCTCTCGTGGCCAAGAGGTTAAGGTGTTGGCCTCTCTTTCAAAGGTCCCGGGTTCGAATATGGGTAGCGACGGAAAAATATTCTTCTCTAAAATTGTCTCCTTTCACCTCATTTCCTGCTCGCTAACAATATTCTGTCGTCTGCTTTCGTGTCCACTTTCTGCCCTCACCCCTAACCTCCTTTGCCCCCTCCTCTGGGCTCCTGACTCTTTCTGCAGCCTTTCTACTGCTACTCCTTGGCTCCTCCTTACTGCTGTCTTTCAGCCACACCCCTGGTCTTCTGGTAGGAAAGATCCACACCTAGCCTTCTCAGATAAGAGCGAAAAGTCTCGGAGGTCCTGTGTGCAAGTTGTACACATTAAAGACCCCTTGGTGGTCTAAAATCGACAAGAGTAGGCTTCGGCCGCCACCCGGGCAAAATTCAAAATTTCCTACCAACTGAAAATGTTTAATATGTCCCGCGCGTTCACATATGACCGTATACAGTTGCGAGCGCCGTAAAACACTTAAAAGAA
>NW_004797707.1:353907-356047 GCF_000002075.1 Aplysia californica | reverse complement strand
GGGGAGGGTCTTGCTTCTAACAGGTTATCTCAGCATAGTTTACACGGCAGCGTAGTTAAACACGTTGGCTGATAAGTCTTTTCGCTGCTCTTTATCTCCCACCAAAGGTGTCTTATCTGGTTTACTGCATCTCAGATGCCAATATTTTTTACAACCGAACTGAGTGAAAAGCTGAAAACTTCTCGGTGATAAACTACGAGTTGAGAAAATCCTTCCTTCCCTTGGCTAGCAGGAGACTTGAAAACAGCAGCCATATAACCAAAGCCAGTGCTTGTCTTCCTTTACATAGCCAATAGCCATGACGGACGACTTCTGCTACCTATAAGAGACTAACATTTTAATAATAATGATATAATAATAATAAATAAATAGCATTTGTATAGCACATGTCTCCATTAAAAAGCAAGCTCTAAGCGCTTTACACTATATTATTAACCCAGCAGACCATAGAACACTCCGAAACATTCTCAGCTTTCCGGGAAGCATACCGTGCAAGCAGCTGGTTAAGCGCTCAAACACTAACAAACTGACAAGATCTTTCACTTTCTATAGCCGGGTACCTATTTCCACCTGGGTGAAGAGAGGAAAATTCGTGTAAAGTTCCTTTCCCAAGGACACAACGTCGGGCCCGCGGCTCGAACCCCCGAACCCGCAACCTCAAGATTACACGACCGGTAGCCTAACCACTAGGTCACCGACGCCACATGGGCCTAACCACCCCTTCCATTCCACCTGCTATCAATCCTGGGATAACGTATCAAAAATTTACAATTTTTGGGGGGTGGGTTTTTTTAGACATTGAAATATTATTCTACTTGATAAAAGTCTGTAGGAAAAAGATAAACGTGTGACGTCAGCCTCAGGGCTACCTGTGACGCCATCGTTCCGTCTCGAATGTGTCTGGCACCAGACAGGTGTGAAGAGTTGGCAGAAATTCCAGAACTCCACGTAGATCTCTGATCTCAATACGATAGATAGAGAGAGTTGTTACGTCATAAGTATCATTTTTGGACCAACGAGACACTTTGGCGGGCTGGTCATGAGAGCTGTACGTCTCTCATTCAAAGGTTCCGGGTTCGAATCCGGGAAGAGACGGAAGCATTTTCTTCTCTAAAATTTTCTACTTTCAACTCCTATCCTGCTCTCTAGCAATATTCTGTCGTCTGCTTTCGTCTCCACTATCTGCCCCCACCCCCTCGCCTCCTTTGCCCCCTCCTCTGTGCCCCTGACTCTTTCTGCAGCCTTTTTACTACTACTCCTTGACTCCTTCTTACTGCTGTCTTTCAGCCACACCCCTGATCTTCTGGTAGGAAAGATCTACACCTAGCATTCTCGGACAAGGGCGAATAATCTCGGACAAGGGCGAATAATCTCGGAGGCCCGTGAGCAAGTTGCGCACGTTAAAGATCCCTTGGTGGTCCAAAATTAATAAGAGTAGGCTTCGGCCGCCACCTAGGCAAAATTCAAAATTTCCTACAAATGAAAGTGTTTACTGTGTCTCGTGCGCTCATAATATGACCGTATGCAGTTGCGAGCGCCGCAATACACTTACCAAAAAAATTATTTTTTAAAGAGTTCAGACAAAATCAGTGTCGTGAGCGACTTGCTTGCGCCTCGCCCTTGGCGTGATGGTAATCTCTGTGCCCTATCAAGCTTTGGATTGGTTGTTGCGATATTGCTTCCCTCTCAGCACCCCTCACGAAAATCTTTAAAGAGCCTCTCACAATATCCCCCACAGTATCCCTCACAATATCCCCCACAGTATCCATCACAATATCACCCACAGTATCCCTCACAATATCCCCCCCCACAGTATCCCTCACAATATCCCCCCACAGTATCCCTCTCAATATCCCCCCACAGTATCCCTCTCAATATCCCCCCACAGTATCCCTGACAACGTACTCCCAATGCTCCTCACAATATTCCCCCTGTGTCCTTCACAATATCCCCCCACAAAATCCCCACAGTACCACTCCTAATGTCCCTCACAATATCCCTCACAATATCCCTCACAATATCCCTCACAGTACCCCTCCCAGAACCCTCCCAGAACAACATCACCAGTGTTGTGACACCCCACTGCCAGATCTGTCAAGATACCCACCGCGCCCACTCTCTCTCTCTCTCTCTCTCTCTC
>NW_004797707.1:351317-353175 GCF_000002075.1 Aplysia californica | reverse complement strand
CCCCCTCAGCATGACGTCCTAATCTCTTCTTGACATATTTTGAGTCTTCGCCCATCCCTCCCCCCTCCCACCCATCTCCCACTTACCCCTTCCTTCCTTGCCCCATCCTCATAAGTTTCCTCAAAATCTTCACTATTTTTCTTTCTCTTTTAAGAAAAGATTTCTCGATTGGAAGCCAGTTTGATCATCACTGAACTTCTTCTTTTTCTTTTTCTTCTTCTTCTCGATCGCATCACACTTGAAGTCTGGTATCTGTCATAAATTGGGCCGTCCTGCTAAGTTCATTTGTCGGCCCGTATAGCTTCACTGAACTGATTTAGAGTGTCTGGGCGTGTCTCTGATCATTTTGGGATATCTCCTCTCCCCATGGACGAGGCGTCGCTCACAAATTGATCTATAACCTGTAACTGTAAGGTCGTGGGTTCGAACCTCGTCAGGGGCCCAACATAGTGCCCATGCGAAAGGCACTGTAACTGTAAGCGAATTTCCCTCTCTTCACCCAAGAGGGAATAGGTACTTGGCTTCAGAAAACGAAAGGTCGTGTCTGTTCGTCAGAGTTTGAGCGCTCAATCGGCTGCTTGCACTGTATGCTTCACTTGGAAGCCGAGGGTGTTTCTGAGTTGTGTTCTTGGGTCTGCTAAGGGAATGCCTGGAGCTGTCATCTCTGACTCAGAGGTTGACGTGTAACGATCCTACATCCTGCACATTCTGCCATATCCAGGCCAGTCCATGTTCTTATGCTGTCCATACATGTTGTTCTTTGCCTATTTCTAGCTCTCTTGCCCCGCATCTTCCCTTCAAACTCCTCTTTCACAATGGTCTCGTATCGTTTTAAGTGGCCACAGTACATGTGTTGTATTCTTCTACACTTTATTTATTTTATTCAGCAAGGTTGTTAAGGTTATGATAGTTGTAAAGCACATAGAGGACCCGGTATTACCTGTATTACCTGTATTCCCTGTCCTGGGCAACAGCGTCATTGCACACCGGACAGGTCCATAAGTGCTCAGTTCCCCCCAGCCCCAAAGCCCGCAAGGTATTCATACTGATTGTTCCTGTGGCTGTCTGATTATAGAGGACACAGTAAGGCTTGAATGTGAGCTATAAGCAATTACTATTGTTATATTTTATAATCTTCGCTAGGTGTCATCAGTCGCGCCGTGTGTGTTACCTTTTTTTTTTATCCCTTGCCCATTTATATAAGAGTGAGGCCATCTGATTAGTAAAAAAAAGTGCGTATGATAGTGTCCAATAGTGTATTACTTGCATACTTAGTAATAGTATAACAAGTAACTGTAATAGCAGAAAGAGATAACAGGATTATAGATGTATGTAAGTCATTGATCTGAGAGCGGTGATGATTTGAGATATTAGTTGTGGTGATGAGTGTGTTGCCTTTTACCCGCAAGGTGGCGCTGTACAGAAGATAATAATTATAATGTCAGGACATCTAAATTTAGTGAGGGAGAAAGCTAGTATGATTTACCTCTCTCTCTCTGGTTTCTTGAAGACACACATACCCCCTGCCTCTGTTGATCATCATCACTGCTTTTCCAAAGTGCTGAGTAAAGTGTTTTCGTATAATAATTGCTGTCTGAGCGTAACGTAATATTATGGCACACTTTATTCCGTGCACAAAATTGTCGGAGGGTTACAGAGTTCTCTCAGGGTCACAAAAATTGATGACGTCGAAACAGAGCAATTCAACCAAGTAGGCTAGCTTGAAGAACAAGGTGGGTCTACTTTTCAGAGGCGTCAGTGAATCTGAAAGTGCTTTCACAAATCTGGAACCGTGTGTGTGTATGTTTGTGTGTGTGTGTGTGTGTGTGTGTGTGTGTGTGTGTGTGTGTGTGTGTGT
>NW_004797707.1:348137-348968 GCF_000002075.1 Aplysia californica | reverse complement strand
ATTAGAGAGGAATCGAAAAAGGAGGCGGGTCGAATAGGGATGGGAAAGAAAATATATGGATAGACAGTTGGGAAGAGACAGAGAGAGGAGAGAATAGGGAGGTATGGGGCTGGATGAGAGAGGGGGGGGGATACACTTGGAATGGTGGCTTGTGGGCCAAGGTAAACAACATCAACACGCAAAACAGAAGAACAAAAACAAAACAGAAGAACAAAAACAAAACAGAAGAACAAAAACAAAACAGAAGAACAAAAACAAAACAGAACAACAAAAACAAAACAGAACAACAAAAACAAAACGGTGGCAAGCTCTGGTAGATCTAGTCGTGGGTGCAGGCCAATCTTGTCTAACGGAGAGAACATTCCAGTAGGGCTGGGCAATGAGTCGCTTTGGCAAAATCCAAATAATTATTATGTTAGTGCACCTCTTCGGCAAATAAAAATCTGTAATGAACCGCTTCAGCAAATGGGTTAGAACCACATAGAAACGGGTTAATAAAACCGCATCAACAAATGGGTGCACTCACTTCGGCAAACATGTTAGGAAAGGGAGTCTAAATTGAGTCTGAATTCGGATAATGGTTCATTGAAAATTATCCGGTTTTCCGGATAGGTTATCTGGATAGGTTATCCGGATTTTGCCCACCACTACATTCCACCTTGATGTCGGTGGGGTTTGGGTCTTGGCTAATTTGACGTTTGTACATCATAGACACGGGAGACTTTTGTGGAGGAGGTGAGGGGGGTTGGGTGGCTGGTGGGTGGATGTGTGGCTTGGGAGAGGGAGAAGGGGGGTGAGAAAGATTGAGAGAGAGAGGGAGGGGGGGAGAGA
>NW_004797707.1:345674-347535 GCF_000002075.1 Aplysia californica | reverse complement strand
TGAGTGAGTGAGTGAGGGAGGGAGGGAGGGAGGGAGTGAGTGAGTGAGTGTGCGAATGAGTAAGTGAGGGCACGATGTGTTAGCAGTATGTGTTGATGCTAGGAGGCATGCCAAACGTTTGCTGTCCAAATGTGCACCACATGGGTGCCCGGACGTAGGAAGACCGCAGTGCCTACATAGGTAGGTAATAGACACAGACAGAGTATATTCATAGCTACATGGGGAGTAGGTCTAGTTTTAGTAAGTGTTTTACGGCACTTACAACATAATAAGGTCATAATATGAGTGCCGAAGATTAGAGGTGTTACAAGAGAGTAACAAACACAAAAGAGAAGGAGAAGAGATCAGGACGATGTCTGATAGGAAAGAAATTTGTCGTCACACTCAGGAGACTCAAGTTGGATTCCCGAGTGGGGAGAACTGTTTATCGAGTATCTCAGTCGGTCTTTCTGTCGGGATGTTGTACGTCTCTTAGCCCGAGTTGGTCCCGACAGGCAATCCGCCTCCTCAATAGTGGCGTCGGTGGCCGAGTGGTTAGACTACCGGACTCGTAATCGTGAGGTTGCAGGTTCGGGGATTCGAGCCGCGGGCCCAACGTTGTGTCCTTGGGAAAGGCACTTTACACGATTTTTCCTCACTTGACCCAGGTGGGAATGGGTACCCGGCTATAAACAGCGAAAGATCTTGTCAGTATGTTAGTGTTTAGCGCCTATAAATGGCTGCTTGCACTGTATGCTTCCCAGGAAGTTGAGGTTGTTTTAGAATGCTCTCAAGTCGGCTGGGGTAATAGTATAGATTACGAGCGCATAGAGCTTGCTGTTGAGCGGGGATTTGCGCTATACAAAGAATGTTTATTATTAGTAGTATCTTAGTCGGTCTTTCTGCCGCAATGTTGCACCTCTCTTAGCCCGAGTTGACCCCGACAGACAATCCGTCTCTTAACTAATCTAACTGTGTAAAGACCCCTACGTTTGAACATTCCAATATCAGGCCCAAGGGATAAAACTCACTCAAATGGCAGCTGGATCGGAAAAGTAAAAGTGAATTACGTTTTTTTGAAATAAAAATTAAAGTTGTTCCCGCATCCGATCCGGACATTTGGGATTGCCTTGTTAGTGAGACAACTTCCTGGGCCTTCAGCATATTGTGGTAGGGTGGCCAGTTCCTTTCCACTCAATTTTTGTTCGCTGTAATCGGAAACTTAACGGAAGCACAGACAGACAGGTTCATCATCGTCTATACCAAAAGATGAGTCGAGCAGTGCACGCGCTGACCTATAACCTCTTTGTGCTGTCCCAAAGATCGTGTATAACAAGATAGTTCACTAAGCCTAAAAAGTGTTGGCGGGAGTCCGCGCATTGGTTCAGATGGCGCAGCAGTCTTTGTTTTGAAGCTCTCTTTCGTTTTTCCAGAAGAAGAATAGTAATAGCACAGTTTGTTAGTTTTACTTTTACTGTTTTTCACACAAGTAGGTCAAGGGTAACTCTGTTCGCAAAGTCCGCGCTTTTTCGAAGAGGACGCCACCGAATTTTGAGGACACTTTTTTTAGTTGGCTCAAAGAGATGAGTGAACTATCTTGTTATGTACGATCTTTGTGCTGACCCACATGCTGCTGTGTTAGCGAAATACCGCTCCCTGGTGTCTTCTCTTTTGATCTTGCCGCTCTTCATCACATCTTCCTGGGCTGGGGGAAGGGGGGGGGAGGGCAAAGAACGAACAAACAAATAACATAGAGAGCAAATAACACATACAGATAACAAAGAACACAAACAAACACAATTATGGCCTGCTGTCTGTCTGTCTCTCTGTCTGTCAGTCTCTCTGTCTGTCAGTCTCTCTCTCTCTCTCTCTCTCTCTCTCT
>NW_004797707.1:341565-345421 GCF_000002075.1 Aplysia californica | reverse complement strand
TCCCATTCTCTCTCTGTCTCTCTCTCTCTCTCCCATTCTCTCTCTGTCCCTCTCTCTCTCTCTCTCTCTCTCTCTCCCATTCTCTCTCTCTCTCTCTGTCTCTCTCTCTCTCCCTCCCTCTCTCTCTCTCTCCCTCCCTCTCCCAAGACAGGGGAAAACCTGTAAGTAAGACGAATCAAACAACTTTGCCTGAACAAGCACATTATTGTACCCGTATGGTGAGGCAAGACCTGGTCAGCCATGTTGTGTGGGTGGTTGGCGAGTGCTCTGGTGCGGTTTGCTTCTTCTTTCCTATCCTACATCTATCGTCTTTATCTCCCCTTCTTCTTTTTTATGTTTGTTACTCTCTTGTAACACCTCTAATCTTCTGGCGCTCATATGACCTTATGCAGTTGCGAGTGCCGTAAAACCTTTACTAAAACAAAAACTACCCGTATGGTGAGGCAAGACCTGGGCAGCCATGTTGTTCCCAGGACTGTATCGTTATGTCAGGTTATGTATGTTTGTATGTTGAGGGGGGGGGGGAAGTTATTCATTTTGAGGAGGAGCTAATGGGCCCCGAGGGAAAATAAGCAAGGCTGTACGGAATTTACCTTTGAGCAACATACACACACACACACACACACACACACACACACACACACACACACACACACACACACACACAAACACAAACATGTGCGTGAGTTCGTGAATGAGTGCATGACTTTTTGACTTTTTGACTTTCAGACACTCTCAAGACCATCCCTAGTTGGACTCAACCTCCCCCCCGCCCCTGTTTCTCGGTGGAGTTGTTGCACCCCAGTTTGTGAACCCCTGCCTAACACTAACAGTTTTTAAAAAGTGAGGTGTGCTGACAAAATGAGTTACCTCTCGCAATCCATGAATGGAGATATCAGCCAAAGATCAACACAAGCGTCGTGTTTGTAGATTCTAAACCAATGCCATTCTCTTCAAGTTTAACATGTCTTTTATCATTTCATATTGATAAATTGTAAAACTTCAACCTATACATTTTATGTATCTTTTTCCATTGGGCTAAAATCTGAGAAGTAACTCATTTTGTCAGCACACTTCACATTATGGGCTTTGAGCTTCTGCCGCATGATGTGTTCGTCTCAGGGAGAGCAAAATAGGACGCATATTAAATGGCCGCTTTTAAGCACACGGGGGCTATCCCGAAAAATGCTGTTTTGAGAAAATCGATGGAATAGTTTTTGCCCCTTGTTCAGTTTCTTTAAAAGACAGAGAAAGTTTTCTCTATAACCAAACAAATATACACACCAATAAAACCAAACTTCTCCTATAGGTAGGGTAATGCCCACTTTTGGTGAAGGTCAAGATTTCTGGAAACCCCCGAAATCTGGGTGAGCCCGCATGTCCTTAAAAGCAACCCAATATTGTATCAGTTTAACGCCACTTGAGCAGATAAGCTAGCTGGCTTCACCAACATAGAGGGAGTGCTTACCCTTGACCCTCCAATTGTAGTAGCCCTTGTCCGAGACCACCAAGCCAGCAGCCGTGAAGAGGACTCCTTCACGAAGGAGGTTGTGATTGAGAAAGGAGTACAGCCTGGTGAAGGTAGGAGGAGCAGGCTGCGTGACCCCATCAGACGCTACAACAACCAGCTGATGATGGAGACAATCACACACTACAACAACCAGCTGATGATGGAGACAATCACACACTACAACAACCAGCTGATGATAGAGACAATCACACACTACAACAACCTGCAGATGATGAAGACAATCAGCCTGCCCACACTGAATTGGACCCCCATGAAGAGGGAGAGGGGAAGCATGGAGCACCCCGTCTTCCTAAGACCCCAGTTCTACATTCATTCAAGTAATTCAAGTAAGTAACTCCACTTTCAACAACTACGGTGATGTTATTTAAGAGGCGGGACCTCTGATAGGACCAAGCTAAATGGGTGCAGGGTCTTTAAAAAGCTCCAAAACCAACCCAAGTTCAGAATACCCAGTTGAAGATTGGAGCCAGGGCCATCCGTTCCGTAGTTCAACAAGACGCCCACTGAGCTAACGGTGCGCCAGAAAGCGCACGTTAAAGATCCCTTGGTGGTCTCAAATCGATAAGAGTAAGCTTCGGCCGCCACCCAGGAAAAATTCCGTGCCAACTAAAAATGCTCATATGACCTTGTGCGGGTTCTAGAGCCGTAAAACACTTACAAGAAAAAAAAAAAAGAAAGCAAGAAAATGTCCCAAGAGGAAAGTTTTGCAGAAGGTCGTGAGCCGCCTAGGGATTCGTACCTGGCACTGGCACGTGAAGGTTTCTCCTCGTGAGTAAACAACTAGATTGGCTGTGAGTAACGGTATACCTTGCCGGGGACTCATGAGTAACTATATAAATGACTGGGGACTCAGTTCTGACTTGACATTTAATACCAACACGTCATGTACTGATAGTTCTTCGGTCAATGTCTAGTGATGACAAACGTATCTGCAAAGGAGAATATTCCTTTTGATTTGAGAAAATGTAAAGAAGAATTGAATAAGGATTAAGATTTTTGTGGCTTCTGTTTTGGCCAATGAGACTATTTAATTCTGGCAGGGAAGAGTTTTCTACCTTTTAACCCTATCCGTACGCATTGGGGTCATTTTGTACCCCCGGGGTTGTATTCGCCACATTTTAGAATACTTCTAGTACGAAAACCTCTTTGAAACTTTCAGTATTCCTCAAAAAATCATTTTAGCAGACTGCTATCCAAAGCGTACTGATCGGATTAACGAGTAAATTTCCGCTTTTGAAAGTGGTGCCACAGAGTTCTCCACGTCGTATGGATACGACGTACGTACATGTATGTGTATGTGTGTATGTGTGTGCATTTGTAATTGTGCGTATGCGTGTATGTGTGTGCACTTGTAAGTGTGTATATGTGTGTGTGTACTTGTAAGTGTTTGTATGTGCGTGTATGTGTGTATAATAATATATTATTATGTATGCGTACTTGAAAGCGTGTGTACGTGTGTGTGTATATGTGTGTATGTGTACTTGAAAATGTGTGTATGTGTGTGTGTGTGTGTGTGTGTGTGTGTGTGTGTGTGTGTGTGTGTGTGTGTACTTATAAGTATGTGTGTACTTGTAAGTGTGTGTAAAAGTGTGTACTTGAAAATGTGTGTATGCGTATGTACTTGTAAGTGTGTGTATATGTGTGTACGTGTGTGTATATGTGTATGTATGCGTGTGTACTTGTAAGTGTGTGTATATGTGTATGTATGCGTGTGTACTTGTAAGTGTGTGTATATGTGTGTACATGGGTTGATGTATCTTAGATCGCTTCCCCCCCCTCCCCCCCCGCCTTGTTTAGTTCCCCGTATGTTGAATGTCTGCCATAAGGCCTGGTGCCAGCTAACAATATTATACCCTGAGGTTTTGTGACATAAGCAGTCTCTGAACTGGTGCACCGTCCGTTGTAAGGTTGTTGAGAGGAGCAGGAGCAGGAGGTCTTGGTGGAGAGAAAGGGGAGGAGGAGGAGGAGTAAGAAGAGGAGCAGGGAGAAAAAAGGATGAGGAGGAGGAGAAAGGGGCAGGAGTAAGAAGAGGAGAAGAAAAAGAGGAGGAGAAGAAGAAGAGGAGGCGGAGAAGGGGGTAGGAGGATGAAGAGGAGGAGAAGAGGAGGAGGAGAAGGGGGTAGGAGGATGAAGAGAAGGAGAAGAGGAGGAGGAGAAGAAGGGGAAGAAGGAAGAGGAGGAGGAGGAGGAGGAGGAGGATGAAGAGGAGGAGAAGAGGAGGAGGAGAAGAAGGGGAAGAAGGAAGAGGAGGAGGAGGAGGAGGAGGAGGATGAAGAGGAGGAGAAGAGGAGGAGGAGAAGAAGGGGAAGAAGGAAGAGGAGGAGG
>NW_004797707.1:333882-336382 GCF_000002075.1 Aplysia californica | reverse complement strand
GCTCACACTGTATTATTTTGTTTTAGTAAGAGTTTTACGCCCTTGAAGTGCAACACAATTTGATCATTTAATATTTTTATTTTTAGATTATGTCAAAACGAAACGAAATGTTTCAGACGAGGAAGGCCAAGTGTCATAGTCAAACAAACAAATGTGTCGCCAGCACTCGGTGAACGAGCGACACTTCTGTCGCCAGTTTGTGTTGACTTCCATAGTTGTGGACTGGGTTTACGACTGAGTTGTGGGCGGGGCTTATAGGTTATGACGGATCACACGCTTTCCTTACCAGCAGCTGAAAACTTATTGTTACCCATTGGTAAACTTGGGTAAACATTGGGAGTGACCTAAGCAACATGACCGTTTCATCCATTGGAGGGACTGACAACAACGACAGGTGAATGGGTCATTGGAAGGACTGACAACAACGACAGGTGAATGAATTATGACGGCTTGTCCACAGCGTCAGGGGAAAATGTATAATTTTTAACAAAGTTTGGCCGACTTAGGCAGGTAGATTTAGCCGTGGGTTGATAAAATAGGGTGGCCGCGGCTGCGTTGGACTGGTGACCGTTTTACACAGTTAAATTGTATAGAAAAAACACAAGGGGGGAAATGGGAAGTGGCCGTTTGTACAGGTGGCCGTCTTATAGAGGTGGTGTCATGGCAAGTTCGACTGTATATATATATATATTCTATATCATAAATACATTGATAAACGAAAAGGCTGCCAGGCTGGCAAAGACAGAACAGACAGCTGAAACATATCAGATTTGTTTCCAAAGCACCCCGGGAAAATGTCCATTTATTGTCTTAAAGCTAGGAAGTATGACGTCACTTGGGGGTGAAAAAGAGCCGGTGCGAGAATTTCCTCATGTACATACTGTGGCAACCTGAATAAATAGATAAAGAAAGAAAAAAAGCAAGCAATGAATAAACAGGTGAAGAAATGAAGAAATTAAAAAAGAAATTGAAAAATGAATAAATAATCGAATAAATGGATTTAATGGATTGATAGATAATAATTGAATAAACAAAATGATCAGAAAATGGCTCACAGTCTTCCATTTCCAGGAAAGTGGTGGATAGGATGAAGATTTCTTTTTCAGCGAAGAGCGTGGGTAGAAATTGGATTGGGGATGGGGGTGGGGGAGGGGAGGGGTGATCGGTTCATGACATTATTCTTATCTCTCTTATCTTGAAAACGTCGAAAACAGTTCACTTCGCACCAGTTTGACCGACATTTTCGACACCATCAAATCAAACACTACATCGTAGGGAATCGTTGTGTGTAGGAACTACAGGTAATCTAAAACGGGGGAGGGGGGGAGGGGGGGGGGCTCTCGTGGCCTTAGAGGTCAAGGTGTTTGCCTCTCATTCAATAGGTCCCGGGTTCGTATCCGTGTAGCGAAGGAACATGTTCTTCTCTAACATTGTCTCCTTTCACATCCTTTCCTGCTCTCTATCCATGTTCTGTCGTCTGCTTTCGTCTGCAGCCTTCCTACTGCTACTCCTTAGCTCCCTCATACTGCTGTCTTTCAGCCATACCCCTGATCTTCTGGTAGGAAAAATCTACACCTAGCCTCGTCGGAAAAGGGCGAAACATCTCGGAGGATCCGTATGCAAGCTGCGCACTTACAGATCCCTTGGTAGTTTAAAATCGACAAGAGTAGGCTTCGGCCGCCACCCAGGCAAAATTCAAAATTTTCTACCAACTGAAAATGTTTTATGTGTCCTGAGTTGTGACTTCATGTAGTTGTGAGCGCCGTAAAACACTTACCCCCCCCTAAAAAAAAATTAAATCTAAAACGCCAACAATTTTCTTTTAGATCCTCACAAGCTCTACTCTCCATTACCTGAGATAAAAGTACAGAGCTTGTACCTGGATTTGGAGCTGCTGATAAAAAAGGTAACGGCTCACGATTCTGATCAGAACAAGCATTTTTTTTACCTTGACCCTAAACTTTCAACTGACATTTTCCCAAAATATGCACATGGCTCTTTCCATCCTGCCTGCCTGCCACCATCTCTCTTCTGTCAGAGCCTGACTTGTGCAAAATCCGGACAAACATCCGGATAATCGGATAATCCTCATTAAAACATTATCCGAATTCAGACTCTTAACTCTCTTTCCTGACCCGTTTGCCGGAGTGGGTGCACCCATTTGTTGAAGTGATGCTAATAACCCGTTTGTCAAAGTGGTTCTAACCCATTTGCCGAAGCGGTTCACAACGTATTATTTACGGAAGAGCGTTCTAATATATTAACCGGATTTTGTTAAAGCGACTCATTGCCCAGCACCACTGTCAAGGCCTGGCTTGTGCATGGATTAAGTCAGTCAATGGTGAAAAAAACGTTATCCAATCAGAGGCGGTGGCCCTCCACTCAGCCAGTCTCAGAGTGATTGATGATTGATACAATCATGATTGAGGGAGAGAGGAATTAACTAACCTCTGTTTCCGGCCTCCCCAGGTGATGTGGTTGGAGGGGGGGGGGGGGGGGG
>NW_004797707.1:330822-333640 GCF_000002075.1 Aplysia californica | reverse complement strand
CCCCTCTCTCTCTCTCTCTCTCTCTCTTTCTCTCTCTCTCTCTCCATCTCTCTGTCCATCTTTCTCCATCTCTCTCTCCATCTCTCCATCCCCTCCTCTCCCCTCACATCTCTTTCTCGCCCCACCTGGAGAACAGCCATATACTGACTGAAGCTTTGATTTTGAAACACTTCATGCAGCTTTTTCAGCGACCCTTGTGCAGTGTGACAAAATGCCATTCTTTTAGTTGTCCATTTGGTCGCTTTTAAGACAAGCGGGCAAACCCAGATTTCGGGGGATTCCAGAAATCTTGACCTACACCAAAAGTGGGCATTGCCCTACCTATAGGAGAAGTTTGGTTTCATTGGTGTGTACATCTGTTTAGTTATAGAGAAAACTCTCCTTGTCTTATAAAGAGACTGAACAAGAGTCCAAAAACCTTAACTTCGATTTTCTAAAAACTGCATTTTTCGGGATAGCCCCCTTGTGCTTAAAAGCGACCTTTTAAAAATAACCTTCGAGGTCCTTAACCTCCAAAGTTCAGTACTTTTCAAGTCATGAATCGAGCGATGAGCTTTTCCAAGGCCAAAGCTCAGGCCCATGTCACTTGGTCCAAAAAAAAAAAAGTAAAACTAATGTGAACACAAACACGGCTGTGTCTGGCCTACAAAGCTATTTGTTTTGTTTTGTTTCTTAAATTCAAGTTTTTACTCCTCCATTGACCCAATTTAAACCAGTGAGGAGACGGGCTTTGACCATGTCTGATCTATCAGGACCAGCCAGGGCTGAGGGTGCATACAACTGACTTCAACATAAGTTAAGGACCACCTTGACAGACAGCCCTGATTTTTTTCTATCCGAAAAAAGGACATCGAGGAATGTTTCCATTGTTTTTTTTGCTCTGAAAGTGTGAATGGGTTAGCAATGCGTGCTGGCTGCAAAGCTTCCCAAAGGGACAAAACCACAACATGCAACATGGAAATCCTCAGGGAATTTTCGCCAAATTTGCAAGTGGTCCTTAACTTATGTTGAAGTCTGTACTTCCCAGCAGAAAGACCGAGACACTCAATAAAAATCGCCCCTCCCCCCCCCCCCCCCCAAAAAAAAAACCCAAGGTAATTGAACTTTGGTCTTTTGCATTCAGCAGCGAAACGCCTTACCACTACACCACAGACACAGGCTGAAAAAAAATGGTGAAATGGTATCGGTTTAACTCCCCTATCAACACTATTAGGTGACAGTATCTCAGAGGCGGGATCTCCGAGTTTAACGTCCATCTCCGAAAGGACCAACCCAATAAAATGAGGAATTCGCGTAAAGTGTTTTTCCCAAGGACACAACGTCGGACCGAGCTGAGGCTCGAACATTGGAGGTCCAGCCTCTTAAACAACCTAATAGTGTTGATAGGGGCGTTAAACCTATACCATTTCACCATTTATGAGGCTCGAACAGACGCAGGGTAGAGTTTGCGCTACTGGAAAGAAATATAATAGAAAACATTAATACAGACACAAACACGATTGTAACTAGCACATGAAGTGTTTATGTATCATCCAGGGGTAGGTCTGGCACAGTGGATGTAAAACCACACAAGAATGTAAATGGCCATTTGGAAACCTCACCTCACCTCACCTCTCTCGGGCGCACAGTTCAGATAAAGAACAGGTTATGATCGTGTGAGATTGAAACAAAATAGCTCTGACGTCAGTGATTCCACAACCCTCTAAGTCGTTTTCAGGGCGCTTACCAGATAAAATTCTTATTGGAATGAAAAGATGAAGGATATTATTATACAAAAATAAATATATGGTAGTTTCGTTTTATTTCATAAATTTCTTCTTAGCTTATAATTGAAGAATAACGACTGCTCAAGTCATCTGATTTGAGCGCTCTCAATTCCTTTCATTTTCCAAAGACTTTAATTTTTTTAAACCTAAAGCGCTTGCGAAATGTTGCTATCCATATATCACAATGTCAGCTTTTTTTCTTTAAAAGTGGCTGTTTTTACATCTCCTTCGACATAATTTAGATCATTAAAGAGGTGAGCTTCAACCCTGCCTGTCAGGGCTAACCCGGGCTGAGAGGGATACAACATCCCAGCAGAAACATCGAGACACTGGATAAAACGTCTCCCCACACGGGAATTGAACTCAGACCTTCTTCGTACATTGGCAAAGCGTCTAACCTCTACACCACATGCGCCGGTTAGGGTGTCTTTAAAAGGAAAAAGAAAATCAATCGGAAACGTACAGACACACACACCCGTCTGTGACTGATTCGTGAAGTTTTCGTGTATCATCTAGTGGTATGTCTGGTACTGTCTTTCTTTTCTTTTTTTTTTCGTTCTTTCTTTCTTTTTCTCGTTTTTTTCTTTCTTTCTTTCTTTTTCTTTCTTTCTTTCTTTCTTTCTTTCTTTCTTTCTTTCTTTCTTACTTTCTAGTCTGTGTCCGTCCACTCCATGATAAAGCCCTCCAACAACGATCTCCACTCTGTTTTATCAGCTGTTTTCTGTGTCCAGGTCGCTGTACCGTTCCACTCTCTAATCTCATCTAACTGGTCCTTCTTTCTGGTCGTCCTCTTCATCTTTTCCCCTGTTCTTGTCCTCCATTCATTGCATCTTTTTGTCCATCTGTTGTCTTTCACTTTGCGGATGTGGCCGCACATTGCCATTTATTTCTGCTCAAGCATAGATTAGGGGGTGTCTTCCACTCCTGTCTTCTCTATTAATAGTTTCGTGGGGTTTTTCTGTTTTTAGTTTTTTGGTTGTTGTTTTTTTGTGTGGGTTTTTTTGTTGTTGTTCGTATATTTTGTTGTTGTTTGTGTTTGTATTTTCTGGGGG
>NW_004797707.1:326079-329283 GCF_000002075.1 Aplysia californica | reverse complement strand
TCTCTCTCTCTCTCTCTCTCTCTCTCTCTCTCTCTCTGCTGTAGGCGCTTGCAAAAGACTTGCCAACCTAGCCTGCGCCCTGTCATGGCCTATGTTCTTCTTTCGCCTTTTATAAAATTTTCGCTGCAAAGCGTTCTCACCATTACCCCCAAAAGAAGGGGAAAATAACACCACCAGTCTTACTTAAGTCGAGTGCGCTCTGCAACTTTCTGTCTGTGTCCTTCATAATTAAAATTGTCAATCGCTGCCTTTTGCTGTCTACTAACTGTGAAGCGAAGAAAATTAAAATGGTACGGCCAAGTAACAAGATCGTGTGGCCTCTACAAGACCATTCTTTAGGGAACTGAGCAGGGGAGAGGAGAAGGAGAGGAAAGCAATGGATGAGGTGAACCGACAACATAGAGGAGTGGACAGGGAAATCCTTCGCCCAAACTCAGGCACTAGCAACCCACCCCCCCCCCCCCACCCAAAAAAAGAGAAAAGAAAAAACCCCAAAAAAGCAGGAAAAGTGGAGGCACCTGACGAGGCCCTCTCTCATACAGCGCCCGTACAGTCCTCATGGATTATGGGAACAGTAACAGTAACCTTAGAATTTCAAAGCTCTATCTGACATTTTTGGCCGTTTTAAGTCACTAAGACCATGAGGTCAGAAACCAAAATAATTATGTTCTATCTGTCAAAATCGTAAGATTATTCGGAGTCAACCATGAACGTCCCCAGAAGAGACCACATAAGAAACGAAACCATACGTCTACAAATCGGAATACCACCAGTAATAAAATTCATAGAGCGTCAAAGAATCAAATGGTTTAGACATCTATCCAGAATGCCCCAGGAACAGCTAGCGGCTAGAGCTTACAACACCCGAGAATCCGGCTTCAAATCAAGAGGAAGACCAAGAAAGACCAAGAAAGACCTGGCTGGATGGGGTTAAAAAGGCCCAGGAACAACATAACATATCTATCACAGACGCCACCCACACACACACACCTAGCACTGGACCGAAACCTGCACCTCCTCTCGACATCCTAAGGATACCAGAGGAAGGAAAAAGTTAAAGTATTCGGAGTCGTTATCAAGATATTCAAAGAACAAGATCTACATTCGAAAATGCTTGAAATAAATATTGTGAAACTCAAACTTTTGACGTCGCATTTATTCTCAAAACTAAGAACTGAGCAGCTAGACGTTTGTAATTCAAGGGTAGCAAGATGGCGTGGGTGGTTGGCGGGTGCTCTGGTGTGGTTTGCTTCTTCTTTCCTATCAAACATCTATCGTCCTTATCTCCCATCCTTCTTTTTTTTTATTTTTGTTACTCTCTTGTAACACCTTTAATCTTCTGGCGCTCATATGACCTTATGCAGTTGCGAGCGCCGTAAAACCTCTACTGAAACTAAAGCAAAAGCAAAATGGCGAGCTTCAAGCGGGGGCCGGAAATACGGTAAAATTCACGATCTAGGGTGTTGTATTACAAGTCTATGGAGCATTCAGAGAGTTTTAACTATCTGTACGCCCTGGGGTCATTTTGTACCCCCAGGGTTGTATTCTTCACATTTTAGAATACTTCTAGTACGAAGATCTCTTTGAAACTTTCAGTATTTCTCAAAAAATCATTTTAACAAACTGCTATACAAAGCGTATGGATCGGATAAACGAGTGAATTTCCTCTTTGGAAAGTGGCGGCACAGAGTTCCCCACGTCGTATGGATACGGTAGTAAAACAAAACGTACGGAAAGGGTTAAGCCTAGCGCGTATCTCCACATCTCGAGTACATCAGGGCTGTGGGGCTGAGCCTGGGTGCGGCCCAATTAGTTCGGCCGTCTCCGATAAACTATGAGTGTCATGATAAGAGTAGTGCTCGTTCTTTCTTAGGCTGGGAGAAAGAGGGGGGGTGGTTTAGTGAGAGGTAGGAAGGAAAAAAGGAAAAGGGGGGGGGGGGTAGAATGAGCAATTGGTGAAGCATAAATCGCTTGTGGAGAGAGAGGGGGGGACAGAGGGAATGAGAAAAGAAGGAAAAGAGAGAGAGAGAGAGAGAAAGAGAGAGAGAGAGAGAGAGAGAGAGAGGGGGGGGGAGAGATAGGAAGAAAAAGGGAAAAAAGAAAGAGAGAGAGCGAGGGGCGAAGGGGGCAGAAAAACAGAGGTGGGTGTTTCTGTGTGTGCGTCAGTGTGTGCGAGTATGTGCATACGAGTACACAAGTTCAACAGAAAGAAAAAACAAGAGTGATGGCCTCCAGCTGACTAGAAAAGTGCTGTCTTTTACGCTCCCATTTACATTATTCAGATCATTTGGAAGGCGTGGCTCGACCTTACGTCTACTCAATAAAAATCCTCTTACTTTTCTTTTATCCGTCGCTTATATCCTTTAGGGTGTCGCGGGAAGAAAGAAACGTCTCTCTGTCGCCAGCGGAGAGCTCGGGTCAGGGGGATGCCGTGAGTTGTTAGTGTTTCCCTGACTCCATCTATCCAGGTCTCCGTTTCTTTCTGCAATTTTTGTTTTTAGCAATAAATAATCCGCTGCCGACATGCGTTAGCCTGCAACTTTTCGGGGATGACCCGGGTTCTCCTTCACGGCTAGCGTGACGCCTCAGTTGCATAAAGCCACACCGTACTTCGTTGACCCCAGAAATCCCATACTTTGTCCAGTTTCCACCTCCCGGGACGTGGACCTGGGGTTGGGTTCAGGAATCGAACTCTGGTCTCCTGCGTGCGACAGCGAAGCGCCTGGCCTCTACACCACAGACGCCAGTAGGTGAACTCTGTAGAGAAATGCTCAACAGGCGGGAGCCCTCTTGGCGATGTGGAGAAAGCTGAAGTCTTAGTGATCAAAGAGCCCTAGAATCAGAGGTCACAGTATCATCTTCAAAGACGCTCTGGAAGGAACACCGAGGGGGGAGAGAGAGCGAGAAAGACCGCAGGGTAACTGGGCAGATCATGTCAAAAACCAGGAGGATGGGATAGGTGGGGGAGGAACTGGACGAAAATGTAAATGGCAGCTGTGTGTTTGTTGTCGTTGTTGTTGTTGTTGTTGTTGTTGTTGTTGTTGTGTGTGTGTGTGTGTGCGTGTGTGTGTTTGTTGTTGTTGTTGTTGTTGTTGTTGTTGTGTGTGTGTGGTAGCCTATCCGTTCGAAATGTTTGGAGCCCCGAAGAACGTGCTCTTCGCCAGGACCACCGCCTCCCTTGTGTTGTGGGTGTTGTTGTTGTTG
>NW_004797707.1:319786-322871 GCF_000002075.1 Aplysia californica | reverse complement strand
TCTCTCTCTCTCTCTTTCTTTCTCTCTCTCTCTCTCTCTCTCTCTCTCTCTCTTTCTCTCTCTCTGCGAAATGATTTTCTTTGTTCCTCTCTGCCAACACCGATACTCAAAACTCTCACGTAAGCGCTGACTGGGCATAGTTGGCGTCTTGGAAACTTGCTTCTTCCAGTTGTTTAATTTTTGTTTTTTGTTTTCTGTTTTTGTAAGTATTTTACGGCGCTTGCAACTGCATAAGGTCATATGAGTGCGAGGGAAATACCAGTCTTTTTCAGTTGGTAGGAAATTCTGAATTTTGCCCAGGTGGCCGCCGAAGCCTACTTTATCGATTTTAGACCACCAAGGAATCTTTAACGTTCCCAACTTGCACACGGGCCCTCCGAGATTTTTCTCCCTTGTCCGAGAAGGCTAGGTGTGGATTTTTCCTACCAGAAGATCAGGGGTGTGGCAGAAAGACAGCAGTAAGAAGGAGCTAAGGAGTAGCAGTAGAAAGGCTGCAGAAAGAGTCAGGAGCCCAGAGGAGGAGGCAAAGGAGGTGAGGGGGTGTGGGCAGAAAATGGAGACAAAAGCAGACGACAGAACATTGCGAGAGAGCAGGAGAGGAGGTGAAAGGATACAATTTTAGAGAAGAAAATGTTTCGGTTGCTACACGGATTCGAACCCGGGACCTTTGAATGAGAGGCGAACACCTTAATCCCTAGGCCACGAGAGTCCCAGGGCGTTTATCGACCATCTCTCTCCCTCCCTCTCTCTCTCTCTCTCTCTTTCTCTCTCTATGATCTCTGTCTCTCTGCCAACACCGACACTCAAAACTCTCTCACGTAAACGCTGACTGGGCACAGTTGGCGTCTTGCAAACTTCTGCTTCTTCCAGTTTTACAATGTAATGTGCATGCTGATTGAGCTCGCTCTAACCGTCGACGCCAAATCTGGTCTCACCAGGTTGAGAAACAACAATAATAATAACAACAGCAGCAGCAACAGCAGCAACAGCAGCAACAGCAGCAGCAACAGCAGCAACAACAGCAGCAGCAGTAATAACAAGAGCATCATCAACAACAGAAACATCTTCGACGAAAGGAACAACGACTTTTTTTGTCATTTATCGAAGAAAACAACAACTGAAACATCAAGAGGAAAGGAAGTGCTGTATTTAGCTGACAGTTCTAAAGTTCGCGTGTTGTTGGAATTACCTAAAGATTTTACAGCCTACATTTTTACATTCTTGGATTTAGCAGCATGTTTGTTGGGAGTTGAAGGGAGGCATATCGCCACACTCATCTTCTTTTGATGACTTTGGGGAGAGAGAGAGAGAGAGAGAAAGAGAGAGAGTGAGAAAGAGAGAGAAAAAGAGAGTGAGTGAGTGACAGAGAGAGAGACAGAGAGAGAGAGAGAGTGAGAGAGTGAGAGCGAGAGAGAGAGAGAAAGGAGAGAGAGAGAAAGAGAGAGAGTGAGAAAGAGAGAGAAAAAGAGAGTGAGTGAGTGACAGAGAGAGAGAGACAGAGAGAGAGAGAGTGAAAGACACACACACACACAGAGAGAGAAAGAGAGAGAGAGAGAGAGGGGGGGGGGAGGAGCAAAAGCACAGACAGAAATAGCAGAGGGTAAATGTACAGAAATAACCGAAATATTGGACGCGATTCTGAACTTCTCATAACGATATCCGACCACCCACGCTCTTCTGAGTGAGTGTGTGCGTGCGTGAGTGAGTGCGTGAGTCAGTGAGTGCGTGAGTGGAGGAGTGAGTGAGTCAGTTAGTGAGAGAGTGAGAGAGATAGAGAGGGAGTGAGGGAGTGACTGAGTGAGAGAGTGAGGGAGGGAGTGAGTGAGATTAAGGTGTTGGCCTCTCATTCAATAGGTCCCAAGTTCGAATCCGGGTAGCGATGGAAATTTTTCCTCTCTAAAATTGCCTTCTTTCACCTCATTTCCTTCTCTCTACCAATGTTCTGTCGTCTGCTGTCGTCTCCACTTTCTGCCCCCACCCCCTCACCTCCTTTGCCCCCTCCTCTGGGCTCCTCACTCTTTCTACTGCCTTTCTACTGCTACTCCTTGACCCCGTCTTACTACTCTCTTTCAGCCACACCCCTGATCTTCTGGTAGTGTTTCATGTGTCCCGCGGGCTCATTATATGATTTTATGCAGTTACAACCGCGGTAAAACACTTCGCAAAAAAAGAGAAGTTTGTAATTAATCATTTAGATATCTTTTCAAGTACCTGGATGGGTTCTGGTATCAAACGAAGTGGCTCAGAAGTTCACAGATTACACGCCCACAAATTTCCCTCGGCCTGGTACATCAATCGTACAGATTGTGAAGCGCATAGAGCTTGCTGTTGAGCGGGGATTTGCGCTATACAAATGAATTTATTATTATTACCATCTCTTCAGACAGACGCTCACCGACATAAGTGGTGTAGTGGTTAGGCGCTTTGCCATCACACGCAGGAGTCCCGAGTTCGATTCCCACCTGTGGAACAAAAAAATAATATTTTTATGGAGAATCTCGATCTTTCTGCTGGGATGTTGTATCCCTCTCAACTGGGGTTGGCCGGACTGGCAGAGTTGGAAGCCCGATGATCAACAATGTGTTGATGACGGCGTAAAAATTCTGACATTAAAAAAAAAAAGAAACCAGTTCTCATCCGTAGCAAGTCCGACATTAAAAAAAGAAGCAAGTTCTCATCTGTTGCAAGTCCGACATTTAAAAGAAAAAAAGACAAGTTTTCATCTGTTGCAAGTCCGACATTTACCCCCCAAAAAACCACACCTTCTCATCCGTTGCAAGTCCGACTTTTAAAGAAAAAAGACACCTTCTCACCCGTTGAGCAACATTCCGACCCGTGGCAGAGCGGGCATGATTAGTTTACGTCTCCAGGTAATCATTCTAACAAGATAGAAACATTTACATTTCTAGACGTCAGATCAACAAGGTTCTAACTCAGAATGTTGCACAACTTGGAATTAGAGAGTCTGGATCCTTCATCTGTGCTCCCTCTATATAATAAGATAAGATAAGATAAGATAAGATAAGATAAGATAAGATAAGATAAGATAAGATAAGATAAGATAAAATAAGATAAGATAAGATAA
>NW_004797707.1:317917-319573 GCF_000002075.1 Aplysia californica | reverse complement strand
ACACACACACACACACACACACACACACACACACACACACACACACATCACATACACACACTCACACGCACACACACATACACATACACATACACATACACACACACACACACACACAAACATGCACACACACGCAGTATGCTTGCACTCACAAACAGGCTTACAGTCACATGCATAATATTAAATGAACAGTAATGTAAAAAATAATAACGTTAAGCAAGATACGTACTCAGTATTCTGATTGTACCTCCACGTTGTTCTGATGGATGCTCTTGGGTCATATGAATATATTATGATATCATAAAATGTAAAAGCTTGAACGTCTTTTCTGTTACTTTCTTCGGTAAAACTAGAACCTTGTAAACTTAGTTCTTCATTTGAATGAGATTCTGCGTGTGAAAACTCAAATACCTCAAAAGTGAGTGAAGGTGAGATAGAGCCTTGTTATTCTTGAGTCGCGAGCTGTAACAGAGACACGTAAACATCCTTCCTCTAAATGTGTCACGGCGCGGTGGAATCAGGTGCTCGTCAGTTTTGGGGCATAATGGAGTTATTGGTATCATCTGAAAGCTTATTCATTTGCCTTGCTTTCTATGAAAAGAACATCCATCTATCTTGAATAGATGTCAAAATATTTGTGATTGAAGGGAGTGGGGTAGCATGAGTTAGAGGTAAAATTAGTGAGAAAATGGCCGCCAAAGTTTGGTAACTTCTATAGCTTGAGAGTCCTTGAAAACTGAAAATTTACCAATATTTTGTTTTGCCATTAATTGGCGTTTTTCAGTTAAATTCACATGAGATTTACTCAAATGAGTTTTTATATGGACATAAAAGGTGTTGAGCAAAAAAAAAAAAATTTTGATAAAATTTTCAAACTGGAGGAAGATGCCTGTGTCTTTGATTTACTTATCTTGACGAGAGCCTGTCAAAACTATGAAATCAAAGAAACCAGCATTTTTCTGGGGGTTGGTTATTCTTTTTTTTTTAATTTCGATTTCTTGCTTTTCTTTTCTTTTTTTTTTGGCTGAACACCTACTAAGTCCTTTTATAAAAGTATGTCAGTGTGGAGGATACCGAAAAACGTTCATTAAGGCAAGAAAAATGTGAATGTCCAGTTTCAAAAGACCCTCAACCTTTGGAGGTCACCAATCTTTGGCGGCCAATATCTCACTTAATTTTCTCTTTGAAACCTGGCTCCCCCCCCCTACCCCTTCCTCCTTCATTCGCAAATTATGTCTTGCCTTCTATGCAAGATAAATGGATTTTTTTACATCCAAATAAAGACAAATGAACAAGCTTTATTAAGATGATACCAATAACTGTACGTGCTCAAAAATAGACGAGAGCCTGATTCCACCGCGTCCCTGCACCAATGCATTCCTCGCAGATATCCCAACTCGGAGCTGAGAGAGTGTGGACTAGACGTGGATGTCTGGGGGTTATTAGACTTGCGTTAAGATTCCATCCGTCAGCGTTACAAATTGCTTTGTCTTATCATCTGTCGCGGAGCTTGATACTTCCCTTGTGTATTTTCTCGCTCTTTCTCTCTCTCTCTCTCTCTCTCTCTCTCTCTCTCTCTCTCTTCCTGGACTCTCTCTTCTCTCTTTCTTTCTCTTTCTCTCTCTCTCTCTCTCTCTCTCTCTCTCTCTCTCTCTG
>NW_004797707.1:313444-316989 GCF_000002075.1 Aplysia californica | reverse complement strand
TATGAGCGCGCGGGACACACTAAACATTTTCAGTTGGTAGGAAATTTGTAATTTTGCTCGGGTGGCGGCCGAAGCCTACTCTTATCGATGTTGTACCACCAAGGGATCTTTAACGTGCTCAACTTGCACAAGATCCTCCGAGACTTTTCGCCTTAGTCTAAGAAGGCAAAGTGTAGACTAGATCTTTTCTACCAGAAAATCTGGGGTGTGGCAGAAAGACAGCAGTAAGGAGGAGCCAAGGAGAAGCAGTAGAAAGGCTGCGGAAAGAGTCAGGAGCCCAGTGGAGGGGGCAAAGGAGGTGAGGGGGTGGGGGCAGAAAGTGGAGACGAAAGCAGACGACAAAACATTGTTAGAGAGCAGGAAAAGATGTGAAAGGAGAAAATTAATTTTTTTAGAAAAAAAAATGTTCTGTCGCTATCTGGATTCGAACCCACGGCCTATTGAAGGAGAACACCTTAACATCTAGGCCACGAACCTCCACACTCCCAGGTAGGCAGGCACATATCCACCCAGCCACAGGTGTGTCGTGCAGGAGAAGGGGTAGACGAGATGCATAATGGCATTTAAACGGTTCTATCTGTATTTTTTTGTACTCTAGAGATATTGGACATCAAGGTTTGTTGTATTCTAAATGCAAAATGAGATTGAATGTGTTTTTTTGTGTTTACTTTTCTGGGAGAAATGTCTTCTTTTTTTTCTTTTTTTTGGGGGGTTTGGTTTTGTGTTGTTGTTTTTGTTATTATTTTGTGGGGGTTTTTTGCTGTTGTTGTTTTGTTGTTTTTGTTTTTGTTTTTTAAAATTACTTTTTTTATCCCTTGCCCCTGTATGAGATTGACATCATCTGATTAGTTAAAAAAAAGGTGCGTCTGATAGAGTCTAATACTAATAGTGTATTACGTACATACTTAGTATAACACAAGCTGGGCCCCCTTTCGATGAAAGGAATGATCGGTGCATTAACATCAACTAAAAGTCATTGGCCTATTGTATTAGTTTACACTCTACTGGAATGGAGCAATAAAAAAGCGATGATGGGCATCAAACGAAAGTATCACAGTCGAATTTAGCACGAATTAAAAAAAGAAAACTAGGCTAGATCTATACGGGTCGCACACTTAAAATAGTGCTCAGTATTGCGCGACAATGCGCGATAGTATCGAACGGAAGTACGACTTGAAATAAACATACCTGGCGGATTTTCTAAAATTACAGAGACAGAAGCGTCGGCCTACAAAAGCGATAGGCGAAACAAAGAAATTTAGCTTTTTGCAGCAAAACTGTCTAAAAACTGAAAAAACGAAGGGCGTCATGATCTGGAGAATACTTTTTTAAATCTTTTGGCGAAAACCGCATGCCGATCGATGCAGCCATTAAAAAGTCTTTTAAATAGCAAAATTCGGCCACCACAAATAGATAGTAGAAGTAACTGTAATAGCAGATAGAGATTCCAGGATTATAGATGTAGGTCAGTGATCTGAGAGCAATGTTGATAATTTCAGATATAATGGTGGTGATGAGTGATGATGTGAAATTGCGTTTCAGTAATGTTAGCGTTAGTCTATCTTCCTTGGTGGTCCAAAATCGATAAGACAGAGTAGATCTAGGCTTCGGCCGCCACCCGGACAAAATTCAAAATTAATTCCTACCAAACTGATCTGCTACGAAAATGTAGGCAAGAGGACATGACCAAAAAATAAAAAGGAGAAGATGGAGATGGATTAGACATGTTCTAAGAAGAGAACCAGACTCTGTTGTGAAGACTGCCCCATGCTGGACACCCGAAGGAAATCGCAAGAGGGGCAGACCCAAAGTGACCTGGAGACGCACAGTAGAGTCTGAAATGAAGTCCTGGAATCATTCATGGCGGACGTTGACCAAGATGACCCAAAACAGACAGAGCTGGAGATCCTTTGTTGCTGCCCTAAACGCCAGACGGCATAACGGGTAGTAAGTAAGTAAGTAAAATCTGAAAATGTTTAGCGTATCCCGGGCGCTCATAAGTATGACCTTATGCACCTGCAAGCGCCATTTAGTTTAGTTTTAGTAGAGGTTTTACGGCGCTCGCAACTGCATAAGGCCATATGAGCGCCAGAAGATTAGAGGTGTTACAAGAGAGTAACAAACATAAAAAAGAAGAAAGAGAGATAAGGACGACAGATGTTTGATAGGAAAGAAGAAGCAAACCCCACCAGAGCACCCGCCAACCACCCAGCCAAAACACTCACCAAAACAAGACCAAAACAAAAAAAACAAGAAGTAAGGAGATTAAGCTGACGCCTTTAGACACGAGAGTAACAAACACAAACATAACTTGTACGTGGGCGGTTGGCGTGTGCTCTGGTGTGATTGGCTCCTTCTTTCCTATCAAACATCTATCGTCCTTATCTCCCCTCCTTCTTTTTTTATATTTGTTACTCTCTTGTAACACCTCTAGTCTTCTGGCGCTCATATGACCTTAAGCAGTTGCGAGCGCTGTAAAACCTCTACTCAAAAAATAAAAAGAAAAGAACATGTACATTCCAGTGGGGAGCGCACGGGTCAACACTTTGGCAAGACGCACAATGTGCAACACTGATTTGTTTTATTTTTGTGGGTGCCTGCTCTTCGCTCATCGTGTCTGCAATAACAACACAAAAAACCACTCCTCCTCCCAATACAGGAGAGCTCTCGTGGCATTTTGGACAATATTTTTTTTCTTTTTTGGGGGGGGAGGGGGGTTGTCGTTTTGGCTCACCTTTGAGCTGTTATTCAGACAAGTTTGTTCCAGCACTTTCTGTGTCTTTTTCTCTGTAGCTCTCAGAATGTTCTTGTCGGAATAGCAAGGTTTATACTTCCATTCCAATCTTTCCCTTTGTTCTGTAGTGTAAAATAGCAAGGTTTATACTTCCATTCCAACCTTTCACTTTATTCTGTAGTGCTTGTTGTCAAATAGCAAAGTTTATATTTCCATTCCAACCTTTCACTTTATTCTGTAGTGCTCGTGTGAGATAGCAAGATTTATACTTAGTACTTCCATTTCACACTTTCCCTTTATTCTATAGTGCTTGTTTGAAATCTTACAGGTTATTCCGAGTGACAGAATTAATACCGAAAGTGGGAGGTTGGCGGGTGCTCTGGTGGTTTGCTCCTTCTTTCCTATCAAACATCTACACGTGTATCGTCCTTATCTCTCCTCTTTCTTTTATGTTTGTGTTTGTTACTCTCTTGTAACACCTCCAATCTTCGGCACTTATATGACCGTATTGTGTTGCAAGTGCCGTAAAACTCTTACTAAAACACATAAAGTAAGAAACACCAAGTGGACACTGTCAATAAGATTCAATATGATTGAGTAGAAGGTGCCAGCTAGATTTTTCTCCTTGGGTGGGGCAAAAGATAGGATTTTGGCACAATACGACAGAATTCAATTAGATTCGGCTGCAGCTTTCTAAATCAAGACGTCTTGTTGTAAGCAAAGAGAGAGAGAGAGAGAGGGAGGGGGAGAGAGTGTGTGTGTGTGTGAGAGAGAGAGAGAGATAGAGAGAGATAGAGAGAGAGAGAGAGAG
>NW_004797707.1:310151-312734 GCF_000002075.1 Aplysia californica | reverse complement strand
CCTCACCTCCTTTGCCACCTCCTTTGCCCCCTCCTCTGGGCTCCTGACTCTTTCTGCAGCCTTTCTACTGCTACTCCTTGGCTCCTTCTTACTGCTGTCTTTCTGCCACACTCCTGATCTTCTGGTAGGAAAGATCTACACCTAGCGTTCTCAGACAAGGGCGAAAAATCTCGGAGGGCTCGTGTGCAAGTTGTGCACATTAAAGATCCCTTGATCGTTTAAAATCGATAAGAGTAGGCTTCGGCCGCCACCAGGGCAAAATTCAAAATGTCCTACCAACTGAAAATATTGAATGAGTCCCGCGCGCTCATTTGACCTTATGCAGTTGCGAGCGCCGTAAAACACTTATAAAAAATGTTATTTGGAACTGGTGTTTGGTCAGGGGAAGGTTTTATCAAGTATCTCCGTCTGCCTGCTAGCAAAGATCGTACATAACAAGAAGGTCCACTCAGCCAAAAAAGTGTCCACCGGAAGTCCGCTCTTTGCTTCGGATGGCGCTGAAGTCTGTTTTGAAGCTCTCTTTCGTTTTTCCAGTAGAAGAATAGGAATAGCACCTCCTTGCGTGCGCAGATCGACTGCTGTTCATCAGCAGTTCGGGTTCGTTCAGTGTGGAGTTTTAGGTCTTTTTATTTCAATGACCTCTCGCCTATCATTCTAAAGTCAAATGAAACGAAGAAAACAATCATCCTTTCCTCCGGAAGAGGTTTTTTGTCAGCGTAACCATTTTATTTTTAAAAAGCGTTCTTCCGAAATTTATCCAAAAACCTGCTAGTTTCACTTTGATTTTTTAAACTCAAGTAGGGTAACTCTGTTCGCCAAAGGTGCGCATTTGCGAAGAGGGCGCCACCGAATTTTGAGGACACTTTTTTAATTGGCTCAAAGAGAGGAGTGGCCCCTCTTGTTATGTAGACTCTTTGCTCCCAGGACGTTGTAATCGAGGCTCAACTTTCGGGTCAAAAATGGTGAAATGGTATATTATGGTTAACGGCCCTATCAACACTATTAGGTTATTCAAGAGGCAGCACCTCCGAGTTTAACGTCCATCTCCGAAAGGACCGAGCCAAGTGAGAAATTCGTTTAAAGTGCTTTTCCCAAGGACACAGCGTCGGACAGAGCTGAGGCTCGAACCCCCGAAGCTGCAATCTCACGATTACGAGCCCGGTAGCCTAACCACTTACGACAGACGCCACTTTTAACTTCTGTTTGTTTTAGTAGAGGTTTTGCGGCGCTCGCAATTGCATAAGGTCATATGAGCGCCAGAAGATTAGAGGTGTTACAAGAGAGTAACAAGCATGAAAAAAGAAGGAAGGGAGATAAGGACGATAGATGTTTGATAGGAAAGAAAAAGCAAACCACTTTTAACTTCTGGAGAGTGAGGGTGCAGATACTAAGCAGGCAGTACAAAAGTATTTATGATTCAGTGTTTTTGATAAAAGATTTTTGTTGGTTTGGTTTGGTTTTCTAAAGATACGAAAAAAAAATTTTTTTAAATAAAAGCCTTAACGAGTGGTTGGCGGGTGCTCTGGTGTGGTTTGCTCCTTCTTTCCTATCAAACATTTATCGTCTTTTTCTCGCCTCCTTCTTTTTTGTGTTTGTCACTCTCTTGTAACACCTCTAATCTTCGGCACCTGTATGATCTTTTTGTGTTTCAAGTGCCGTAAAACACTTACTATAACAAAAACCCTGTACATACCAAGGGTGCACTTAGCGACCTGCGCATACCGACTGCGCAGCTTCCGATAAGGGGGGATAATGCTCATCTGAATACGGTAAAGAAAGGCCCCCCGGGAGGTCGGTCCGTGTTTGTGTTTTGATTATTCCAGGATGTGATGTGAGGTGGACGTGGGCAACATCCAGATAATCAACAAGGATAACCGGATAATTCTCAATGAAACATTATCCGAATTCAGACTCTTAACTCTCTTTCCTGACCCGTTTACCGAAGTGGGTGTACCCATTTGTTGAAGTAGTTCTAACCCGTTTGTCGAAGCGGTTCACATCATTTTATTTGCCGAAGAGGAGCACTAACATAGTATCCGGATTTTGCTAAAGCGACTCATTGCCCAGCCCTAAGTTGTTTGCTTTTGAACATGCCGAGGACACAGCGACCACTTTACGGCAAAAAAAAGTCAGTTATCTCAACGGGGGTCTGTGCTGAGACAGGTATGTTGTACCCTGTCTGTCTGCTTCAGCTGCCACTTTTTCTCTCTTTGTTTAAAAAGTTTTGGTTTTTTTCTCTTTCGCCTAATGGTCAAATTTCTTCTTTTTTTTGGGATAGCCCCCTTGTGCTTAAAAGCGACCTAACTACGCTGATGAATGTTTTTTTTGTTCTTGTTCTTGCTGATTGGGTTTTTGTCACTCACCATAAGCTCAACTAGTGCCGTCCATTGAAAAAAAAGCCAACACACTTCCTTTCTTTCTGTCTCTGGCTCTGTCTCCCTGTCTCTCTGTCTGTCTGTCCATCTGTCTGTCTGTCTTTCTGTCTCTCTCTCTCTCTCTGTGTGTCTCTCTCTATCCTTATCTCTTTCTCTCCTTATCTCTTTTTCTCCTTCTATCTCCTTTTAGCCCCCCCTCCCCCCCCCT
>NW_004797707.1:308832-309934 GCF_000002075.1 Aplysia californica | reverse complement strand
TCACACACACACACACACACACACACACGCACACACACACACACACACAAAGAACCCTTGAGCAAGAAGACAACTGTAATAACATTTTCAAAAAGAAATCAGTGAAATGGGAGACAACGCAATCCCGATCCTCTCTTCGATTGTGCAATGCTGGCGAACTTCTGACTCACGAAATGTTGGCTGGGCTGAGCTGAGCTTAAGAACAGCACATATGCACACGCACGCGCACACACGCACGCGCACACACAGGACGAGAAGAGAACCTCTTGACTCATCATCATCGTAATATCACTACTCAAAACAATCTCTTTACTTCAGCTTTATTTATAGAAGATAACAGAGCTTCGCAAACCTGTTCTCTGGGAACTCAATGAGGGTTGTAGGGTATCTCTGAAGGAAAAAATAAAACTAAACCTATTTGAAGAAAACGAAACGCAGAAACGCAGAAATTGATAATAATATATTAATATCATATTTACTTCCTGCCCAAAAGTCAACATTTTTACGCTGCTCAGATTCAGACCAAAGATAAAAAAATAAGAATAATTCAATCTGTGAACAGCAGTTTTACTGGTTTCTGGGTAATAAAGAGCTACTTAATACTGCTTGGAGGAGCAGGAGCTGCAAGTCGAGCTCTGAAAAGCGCTTGTAAGTCTGCTGAACTTTCGCTAGCTGCTGGGCGGGCTGGCCAGGTAGTAGAGATGGGCAAATCCGATATAATCTACAAAGATAACCGGATAATTCTCAATGAAACATTATCCGAATTCAGACTCTTAACTCTCTTTCCTGACCCGTTTGCCGAAGTGGGTGCACCCATTTGTTGAAGTAGTTCTAACCCTTTTGTCAAAGTGGTTCTAACCCATTTGCCGAATCGGTTCATAATAATATCATATTATTTGCCGAAGAGGTGCACTAACATAGTATCCGGATTTTGCTAAAGCGACTCATTGCCCAACCTTACCAGGTAGCGCCCAGGTAGCACTTACGCACTTCCTCTGCACACACGCGCACTCTCTCTGTCTATTTCTCTCTCTCTCTCTCTCTCTCTCTCTCTCTCTCTCTCTCTCTCTCTCGACTACTTCAGTAAAAGAAATTTGCAGTC
>NW_004797707.1:306574-307945 GCF_000002075.1 Aplysia californica | reverse complement strand
TGGTAAGTGTTTTACGGCCCTCTGTTAACTCTGTGGGTTTGTTTTTTGTTTTTGTTTTGTTCTTTGTTGCTTTTTATTTTCGGCAAGTGTTTTACGGCGCTCGCAACTGCATAAGGTCATATTATGAGCGCGTGGGACACACCAAACATTTTCGTAGGTAGGAAATTTAGAATTTTGCCTGGGTGACGGCGGAAGCCAGGTCGCGGTCAGTAGTGAGTATTGCACACAGACGTAAGTCATTTTTGGCGACCTTTGAGATACGTCTGTACGCAATACTGCCCGCAGCCTACTCTAATCGATTTTGGACCACCAAGGGATCTTTAACGTGCGCAACTTGCACACGGGTCCTACGAGATTTTTTCGCTCTTATTTGAGAAGGATAGGTGTTAGATCTTACCCACCAGTGTATTGCTGTCTAGCCCTTCACAGTCACAAAATACGGGGTTCGCCTTACACCATCACAAAATTGCACTTAGAAAAAAATAATCTACTAAAGGGCTGCTACACTGTAAAAGGAACACACCGACGTCTTCAAAACCACAGAGACAGTGTCTATTGCTTGTTCACTTTCCTCTGACAGCGTTAAAAAAATTCTAGCTCATTGACAAATTTCCCTATGCCCACGAAACTTTGCATGTCATTTCTACAGACTGGCGACCAAACAAAAATATTTTTTCAAAAAATCTGGACCCTGTAAAATAAAAAAGTTTTTCTCTTTGGGCCCTATATTAAAACAACTCTTTGGATGCGTACACACGATCACGTCTACACGTACTACAGGTGAGTCTCGAAAATTACTCACCCCGTCTCCTGAATCGTGTTTCTTAGGCAAACGTTAAAGAGCGGTAATAAACTTCCGTTGTGGAGAGCTGCGCAGATTTGTTTCGTTTCTTTATAGAATAATCACAAAGGCCAAAGAAGGACGGGAACTTCATGTCTAATATATTTTTCTAAGTTCAGAAAATGAATAAATAAAAAATCGGGCTGCGTCATGGGGACCTATCTATCTTTTTTGCCAACTTTCAACTCTGTAGCTGTCGTAGTTTTATGAAAAAAGTGACACATGTGTTTCCAAGTTGCCAAATATATAATAGATATGGCAGATAGCCGCTTCCGATCAGTCAGTTTTGGTGAGATAATATGCAGACATTTAAACACTAAACAGCGCGCTATCTGTCTCTTTTCCAGTTCTGTGGGACAGTTCTTATCGAGGTCTGCAGGTAAGTAAAAGTGTATATTATAATGTGCGCGTATGTGTGTGTGTGTTCGCGTGTGTGTGTGTGTGTTAGTGTGTGTGTGTTTGTGTGTGTGTGTGTGTGTTTGTGTGTGTGTGAGAGGGAGAAAGAGAGAGAAAGAGAGAGAAAGAGAGAG
>NW_004797707.1:296405-301084 GCF_000002075.1 Aplysia californica | reverse complement strand
GGGGCAGGGCAACTACCTGACCCAAGAAAAACCAGTCCGTTACACACGACATTTCATTTTTCGATCTTGGGAGACGGGGGAGCTTTTTCATCAGCAGGAATAATTAAGGAGAGCGGACAAAGACAATCACAGAAATTGATGTACAGGACAGTGGGAAGACATGGAATAACATCAAGTGGCTAGCCGAGAATAGAGAAAGGTGGAAAGTGTTTGTCCATGGCCTATACCCTGGTGCAGGGTGAGAAAGTGTTTGTCCGTGGCCAATACCCTGGTGCAGGATGAGAAAGGCAATGATGAGGATGCCAAGAGACAAGCCCGCAAGCTGCACACATACACGAGTGGAAATGAGGCTTTTAAATGCTCTAAATGTCGCAAACTTTTCTCTGCCAAAAGTGGTCTCATTGGCCATAATCGAAGCCACAAGTCACCTCTTTGTTGGTACCCAGCTATAGACAGCGAACGATCTTATCACTTTGTTAGTGTTTGAGCGCTTAATCGGCTGCTTGCACTGTATGCTTCCCGGGAAACCAAGAATGTTTCTGAGTGTTCTTGGGTCTGCTGGGGTGATTATAAAGTTGTAACGCCCAAAGAGCATGTTGTAGAGGGTGGCTGTACGCTACTTAACCCTATCCGTACGCCCTGGGGTCTTTTTTTACCCCCAGGGTTGTATTCTTCACATTTTAGAATACTTCTAGTTCGAAGATCTCTTTGAAACTGTCAGTATTTCTCCAAAAAAATGATTTTTACAGACTGCTATGCAAAGCGTACGGATCGGATGATCGAGTAAATTTCCTCTTTGGAAAGTGGTGGCACAGAGTTCCCCACGTTGTATGGATCCTCTTTATGAGAGCTCAGAATATATGTGATGCAGCGAGGAGGAATCAGGCTCTCGTCAAATTTTGGGCATGTAGAATTATTGGTATCATCTTAAAGCCTGTTCACTTGTCTTTATTTGGTTGAAAAAAATATATATTTATCTTGAATACAAGTAGAGATATTTGTGAATGAAGGAAGTGGGGGTCACCTGTTTTTAGAGGTAAAATTAGTGAGAAAATAGCCGCCAAAAATTAGTTATTTCCCTGGCTTAAGAGTCCGTGGTAGCTGAACATTTACATTTTTTGTGCTTTTAATCAACATTTTTCAGAAAAATCCACAGAAATGAGTTCTTTAATGGGCATGAAAGGTGTTGAGCCAAAAACAAAAATTTGATAAAAGTTCACAAATTAGCAGAAACAACAACAACGTAATTTTTTTGTGGGAGGAAAAGTGTGGGGGGGGGCAGTGGGGGTGGGGGGGGGGTCCTACTCTAAAGGATAAGACAGCCTAAAGATTATTTTAATATCCACAAGCGCTTTCACTTTCAGGGGACATTATTTATGAAATTGAGAACGATGTAAAGAAACGCTGTCACTTCCCTTGGTCTTAAAAACCTGAGCTCTCGCGGACGAAACAGGGCACGAATCCATCTTACTCCGTTTCCTTGACGACCCCTCTACTTTTTTTTTGGGGGGGGGGGGTGTTTTGGTAAGTGTTTTACGGCGCTCGCAATTGCGTAAGGTCATATGAGCTCGCGGGACACACCATGCCAAACATTTTCCGTTGGTGAACTTTTGAATTTTGCCCGGGTGTCGCCGAAACCTACTTTTATCGGTTTTGGACCACAAAGGGATCTTAAAGTGCGCAACTTGCACTCGGGACCTCCGAGATTTTTTTACTTGTCCGAGAAGGCGAGGTGTAGATCTGTCCTACCAGAAGATCAGGGGTGTGGCTGAAAGCTAGTTACGAGGAATTTATTTTATAGTAAACACTTTTTTTGCGCTTAAAGTTCTCAAATCATACGTTCAATAAAGATAATCTCGCGATTAGAAAAAAAAAAGGCGGACTTGCTTTCAAAAGCAATATTGCCCTAGCTGTAAACCTTTTAAAATAAGTAGAAACCACCCACTCACTGGGATTTTTTTTATTAGTATTGCGCCCAGAGAAAGGTACAAAAAGTCGCTCGGACCATTTCGAGCTACAGGCTGATAATGACAAAAATCACTTTTTTGACCAAAATGTGTTTCCATTTGAAAAAAAATGATAGATCCAACATTTTTTAAAAATTTACTCAAAAGGTTTTCATTGATTTGACTTCTAAATGTTTTATTTTGAATTATTTTGAGGGAAGGGTATAATAAAAACAAGTAATGAAAACTGCTTTTAAAAGGTGTTAAAATCTATTCTTGAAGCACGTTTTCTCTTCCCTGCTATGTTTTACCATTGAATTCCATTCGTGATGTCAACTGCATGCCAAATTGAAAATGAATTTTCCACGAATAAATACCTTTTTAAAATCGGGGTTTTTTTAACGTTTGTATGTGTTCTCACGTTTGTTAAACTTAAAAGCTCATTTTCTCAAATACATATTTTTATATCCTACCTCGCAAAAAGTGCAATTTCTCAAAAACTACTTGAGATATCTTTTAAAAATTCGAAAACCGCTGTGTCCAGCATTGAATTTCATGTAAGGTACAACCCTTAACTCAAAATGGTCAAAATTCGACTTTTGGTACCTTCCTTTAGGCACACACATTTATTCAGGAATTTTCTAGAATACAGCTAACATGTTTTTACAAAATTTAATATTAATCTGTTATGACAAATTGATACAAGTCACTGTGCAAAAGCTGGAGAGTTTATGTTCTGTCATATAAGAAATATTTGACAATTAGTTGTGCAACGAATTTTTGACTGCACTATAATATATTACTAGTAGTTTACTACCCCAGCAGACCATAGAACACTCAGAAACATTCTCAGCTTCCCGGTAAGATTACAGTGCAAGCAGCTGGTTAAGCGCCCAAACACTAACAAACTGACAAGATCTTTCGCTGTCTATAGCTGGGTACCCTTTCCCACCTGGATAAAGTGAAGAAAATTAGTGTAAAATGCATTTCCGAAAGCCCCTGACGGGATTCGAACCCACAACCTTACCGTTGCGAGTCCGAGAGCCTAACCACTCGGCCACCGACGCCACATCTAATTACAACACAATTTCAAAACCCAAAATGAAGCGTACATTGGTGTTATTACTAAACACAAAAGCGCCAGATGATGCAATTGGGCAGCGTAAAAAAAACAAAAAAACTGGTTGCTTCCGTTCCATTGTTCTCTTCTTTCCGGCAGTATGTAGCCCTCGCCATTCCAAAGTTGTTGTTTTTTTAAAGTTTAGTTTTAGTAAGTGTTTTACGGCACTTGCAACACAATAAGTTCATGTAAGTGCCGAAGATTAGAGGTGTTACAAGAGATGACATCTGAGGCGTACATCTGAGTGTGAGATGACATCTGAGGCGTACATCTGAGAGTGAGATGACATCAGAGGCGTACATCTGAGAGTGAGATGACATCTGAGGCGTACATCTGAGAGTGAGATGACATCTGAGGCGTACATCTGAGAGTGAGATGACATCTGAGGCGTACATCTGAGAGTGAGATGACATCTGAGGCGTACATCTGAGAGTGAGATGACATCTGAGGCGTACATCTGAGAGTGAGATGACATCTGAGGCGTACATCTGAGAGTGAGATGACATCTGAGGCGTACATCTGAGAGTGAGATGACACAAATTGTTGTCTTTGTCGTTGTTGTCGTCGTCGTTGTTGTTGTTTTGTTTTGTTATTTCCTTCGCATTTTTTTATAATTAAAAAACAACGAGTGCTCAAGTCATGGTTCTGATTTGGACGCTCTTTTTTGTTCTTTACTTTTCTCAAAACTTCAACCACAACAACAACAAAACGAAACAAAGAAGAGGAAGGCGCTTGTGGGGTGACACCATAGAGTTACCCCCTTTAGTGTACATCTATGGGTGACACCAAAGATCGTAAATTAATAACAAGATAGTTCACTCCTCTCTTTGAGACAGCCAATTAAAAAAGTGTCCTCAAAATCCAGTGGCGCCCTCTTCGAAAAAGTGTGGACTATGCGAACAGTTACCCTACTTGTGTAGAAAAACTATAAAAGCGAAACTAACAAACTGTGATATTCCCAAGGAGCTTAGACCTTAGTACTTTTAATCTCCTTGGCTATTCCTATTCTTCTTCTGGAGAAACGAAAGAGAGCTTCAAAACAAAGACTGCAGCGCCATCTGAACTAATGCGCGGACTTCCGCCGACACTTTTTTGGCCGAGTGAACTATCTTGTTATGTACTATCTTTGGTGATACTGACATTACTGTACGTGTCATAACGCGGTGGAATCACGCGCTCGTCAATTTTTGAGCATGTGGAGTTGTTGGTATCATCTGAAAGCTTGTTTATTTGCCTAGCTTTCGATTTAGAAAAAAACACTCGTCTATCTTGAATAGAAGTTCAGGTATTTGCAATTTTAAAGAAATGGGGGTCATCTGGTTTCACAGATGCGAGAAAATAAAAGCCAAAGTTTAGTAACTTCAATAGCTTGAGAATCCTTGAAAACTGATAATTTACATATTTTGTGCATTTAATCAACATTTTTCAGTTTAATTTAAATGAAAATGTTGTTGTTTTTTTGGTAAGGACAGAAAAGAGGATCAGCCAAAAAATAAAAATTGGATAAAAATTTCCAAACTGGCGGAAAAAAGCCTGATTCTCCAATTTCGTTATTTTGACGAGCGCCTGATATCCCCACGCTGCCTCACACACACACACACACACACACACAC
>NW_004797707.1:294718-295838 GCF_000002075.1 Aplysia californica | reverse complement strand
AGACAGACAGACAGACAGACAGACAGACAGACAGACAGACAGACAGACAGACAGAGAATCTATACATGTTAATGAAATGTTTTGAAACAACAGACCCAAAAACACACCGCCATTAGTAATACTTTATTTATAGCCGACATACACACGTTCTTACAAACACAAACATTCAGTTTCTCGAACAGGCATGACAGATGTATAGATCTACGATGAGCAACATAGTAACACATTTTGCATTGTACATGATCTCCTTTGTCAAGCGTGGATGGGGAGACAGAGGTATGGCCGCCAACATTTACTTGCTGATACAGACTATCTCATTGAGACATGGTAAACTGTTGACGTAGACTAGGGGGGGGGGGGAGAAAGAGGAAGCGAGGAAGTGATACGAAAGAAGGAAGCATTATGCCTGTTTCCTATGTATGAGAATGCTAATTACCACATGTATTGTATTATGACTACGATAATTATTGACCAGATCTTTACTCGAGACAATCACATCGAGGAGTGTTGCGGTTTGTTTGTTGTTTGTTTGTTGTTGTGTTGTTGTTGTTGTTGTTTTTTTTGGGGGGGGGGTTTTGGGGTGGTTTTTTATTTTCATTTTTTTAAAAATTTTGGTAAGAGTTTTACGGCACTTGCAACACAATTAATAAGTCAAGTAAGTGCCGTAGATTATAGGTGTTACAAGAGTGCAGCATACATCTTTAGATCTAGAAAAGAAGGAAGAGAGAATCGGATAAGGACGACAGATGTTTGACAGGAAAAATGGAGAAGAGATAATGATGATAGATATTTGATAGGAAAAATAGAGAAGAGATAATGATGATAGATATTTGATAGGAAAGAAGGAGAAAACCACACTAGAGCAACCGCCTACCACCCCCTTGATACAGATTATGAATTTGAAATATCAGCGATTAAGGGAGACTAGTGGAGACAGAGAGAGGAAGCCAAGAAGAGATATGTAGGAAGAAAATTTGTATCTCCCACGCATTGAAACAGTTGAGCTCCTCAAAACACAATCTACCCTGTATTTTCAAAATTTCAGAATACATCATTTGACTAGAGGGGTGAGAGAGAGAGAGAGAGAGAGAGAGAGAGAGAGAGAGAGAGAGAGAGAGAG
>NW_004797707.1:288049-294433 GCF_000002075.1 Aplysia californica | reverse complement strand
ACACACACACACACACACACACGCACACACACACACACACACACGCACACACACACACACACTACAACCCCACCCGTTCATACTGGCAAACCAACAACAAACACACTAGCAAACAAACAACAAACAGGAAGCGGAACAAAAGGCGAATGTTTGGCTGTCTCGGCGATGCTGCAAGTAGGCGGGTACTTCAGCCACCAGGGTAGAGAGGGGTCCACATGAAACAAACATAAAGAAAAATGTCAACCTAACCTTAGCATCATTACTTATTTTACTTCGGTCGCTTTTAAGCACAAGGGGGCTCTCCAGCAAAAATGCCGTTTTGAGAAAATCGAAGGTTAAGTTTTTGCCCCTTGTTCAGTTTCTTTAAAAGACAAGGAGGGGTTGTTTTTTTTCTATAACCAAACAAATACACACACCAATGAAACCAAACTTTTCCTATAGGTAGGGCAATGCCCACTTTTGGTGTTGGTGAACATTTCTGGAAACCCCCGAAATATGGGTTAGCCCACTTGTCCTTAAAACCGACCATCATGTATGCTGTCGAAACTGTCTAGGCCGCCATTTATTGTTGAGGAGAAAAGTGTCCGTATTAGACAGGTGACCGTCTTATGCAATATCACCATAATGGGTTTAGTTTAGTTTTAGTAGAAGGTTTACGGCGCTCGCAACTGCATAAGGTCATATGAGCGCCAGAAGATTAGTAGAGCTGTTACAAGAGAGTAACAAACATAAAAAAGAAGAAGGGGAGATAAGGACGATAGATGTTTGACAGGAAAGAAGAAGCAAACCACATACCAGAGCACCCACCAACTACCCACCCATAATGTGTAAAAAAAAAATTTTTTAAATAATAATAAAAAGCAAGGGAGGAAATGGGAAGTGGCCGTGGTTATGCATTATTACATCCAACGACACTTCTTAGAATTATTTTATTATTTTAAGTACAGAACTATTTATTAGCATCGCCAACGCTGTTTCAGATGTTATGTTTACGATCAAAATTATTGGCCGATCATTTAAAAATACTGTGTGGCACGCACATAGCGAACCCGCACATAGCAAACAGATTTTCAGGTCCAGATTGTTTGCTCTACATATGTATATATATATTTTTTTAATATATTTATACATTTGTATTGACAATATTGGCAGTGTACATTACATTTTAATAATGTTTGTATTTAAAACACATACACAGCGAAATTCACACGTAAAGGCAAAGATCTTCTCGCCCCGTCGATTTTGTTACGGTATGTGCACGTTAGACTGTATTCTGGATTCAGGACAGGAATTCTTGAAGGAGAAATCTAAGCCCAATCCAGAAATCTGAATTTCATTGGGGAAATGAACCACAACCAGAAAGCTACCGATACGATAACCGTTCCTGGGGCGGGCGGGCAGGGGTGTGGTGTGGGGATATTGGTTCAGATCACCATTTTAAAAAAATCATAGACCACCGTCAAGTTTATGTTTTGCGAGATTCCACACCCGGGGTGCTGGGCTGACATCTCCTTGAATCACAGATTTAAACTGCAACACAATAAGGTCATATAAGTGCCGAAGATTAGATGTGTTACAAGGGAATATCCTAGTTCGGCCACTGTCATGGCCGCCCACTTTTACTCTCTAAGAAATAAAAATTCCGCTGTGACATGGGTTCCCAAATGAAGGGAAAAAATAAGAGGTTCGCCACAGTCGATTGGGCTGTCAACCTTCCCCTCCATGCCTTTCATTTGGTTCCAAAGAAAATAACAAAGAGTCAAATTTTGACAGTGATCTCCAAAGAATCAGGTCACAGTGCTCAGCCTTAGATTTAGTCACTTTTAAGGACAAGCGGGCTAACCCAGATTTCGGGGGTTTCCAGAAATCTTGACCTACTCCAAGAGTGGGCATTGCCCTACCTATAGGAGAAGTTTGGCTACATTGATGTGTATACATGTATTTGTTTGGTTATCGAGAAAACTCCTTGTCTTTTAAAGAAACTGAAAAAGGGTCCAAAAATTTTACCTTCGATTTTCTCAAAACAGCATTTTTGGGGATAGTCCCGTTGTGCTTAAACGTGATCATATCATTATCATTATTATTATTATTATTATTATTATTATTATTATTATTATTATTATAGTTATGATACAAGTCTATGCTTTGAATAGCCACGTGACCATGTCTTTGCGCAGAACGTCCCAAGACAGGGGAAGTAATTCTTGTTAATATCAACTCACACTCACACGATCTTTTCTTTAGCCCCAATGAAACAAGTTGGCGATATCCAGACACAAAGCACTAGCAGGGAAACCAAGTTTATATAAATGAAAAAACAAAAACAAAACAAAAAAACCACACACACACATGGAAACATCCACCATGAACACATTGTATCCACACACCCAAACCCGACACCGACTACTGATCCACGAGGGAAGTACTAAGCAGTGGAGGATAAAGAGTGGACAATCAATAGGAAGCCAAAATAGATCAGAATTAAAAATTTAGCAAGACAGATCAACGTGAAATTTTGTGTAGTCTAAGTCAATTACATTTCACCAAAACATCATCATTTCATTATATCCCTGTTTTCTTTTATGGATTTGGTGGTTGCTTTTATATGAAGTTACAGACCAGAACATCTGAAATTAATAAAAAATGAAATCGTTCATTAATCATTAAATATTTCGAAAGGTGGGAACCAGTATCTGTGGTGTGCCGTCGCACGCAGGAGAATTGAGTTCGAATCCCGAGTTGGGGAGATTTTTATTGAGTATCTCGTTCTTTCTGCTGGGATGTTGCATAATGTAAAATATTTCCATGACTTTGTAAAGATGTGTTTTGTAGTTGTGTGCATTCTGTATAAATTTCCCAACAAATTGATGTAAAACACATTTTAAAATGTGCATTTTTTGTTGAGTAATGGTCAGTTGTGTTGTAAAGTTGCATTTTGCTGTCACAAAAAACTCAGTGTTAGAAATGGCCTCAAATTGGCCGGATTTTAGATATGAAAAATCGCTATAACGTTTTTACTATTAAAAAAAAATTTTTTAAGATATCAGCACAATTTTTACTGTTTTATGATCATGCAGGCAAGGGCTCAAATGAAAGTATTTCAAAGCATATCAGACAACTCTGAAATTTTCACTAAACTGACTAATAGTATTATTCTGGCCCCGTCGTTTTAGGCAAGAAAAATTCTGAAATTATGCAAACTGAGCCCAAAAATGTGAAATTATGCGATTGTGTTAATTTTAGCAAAGAATGATAAAGGAAAATAATCAGAAATTATGCAAAAAATGATCAAATTTTGCTAAATTATGCGGGGTGCATAAAACCACGGGGACAGAATTATTCTCCATCTCAACCGACAGGGTCGACGCCTATCTCCTAAATGATCTAAACTGTGTCATGGGGTGGGGGGGGGGGGTGTGACGTAAAGACGCCTACATTAAAATAGTATACTTGCGAAGAAAAGCTGACATGCTGAAGATGTAAAGGATGTCTGACCATTATAATATTGTGCAGGTGTCGGATTTTTGTTTCTGACAATGTCTCACTAAGGTTCCACATACCCATCAAAGTATGAGTAAATTAGTAAAGTTGACTAAACGAACCCTGAAAAAAGCTCCAGTTTCCATTCCACATAATTGGTCGCTTTTAAGCACAAGGGGGCTATCCCGAGAAAGGCTGTTTTGAACAAATCGAAGTTTTTGCCCCTTTTGTTCCGTTTCTTTGAAAGTGAAGGAGACTTTTCTCTATCTATCATCACCCAGTGCCAGATCTGCGACAGACATCAGCGATCATGGTTCTCCATTCATTCCTTTGCTCGGATGCTCTAAAAAAAAGCCACGTTTCCCTGATCTTTCCCTGTTACCCATGAGTTCAGGTTCCCCAAGTATGTTGTTCTGGGCCTTCCCCTGCCTCGCTTGCCCTCAATTTTCTCTATAACCAAACAAATATACACACCAATGAAACCAAACTTCTCCTATAGGTAAGGCAATGGCCACTTTTGGTGTAGGTCAAGATTTCTGGAAATCCCGAAATCTGGGTTGGCCCGCCTGTCCTTAAAAGCGACCAATTATATTGTTTTATCTGTTACTGTGTTGGTTAGTAACAGGCCTATCGCTGCCAAGGGCCAGTGTCAAATCCCTATGTCTGATTTATCTAAAATCCAGACACCCATGCCTGGATCTAAAGGACATAATTGGTCGCTTTTAAGGACAAGCGGGCTAATTAACCCAGATTTCGGGGGTTTCCAGAAACTTGACCTACACCAAAATTGGGCATTGTCCTGCCTATAGGAGTAGTTTGGTTTCATAGGCGTGTATATTTGTTTGGTTATAGAGAAAACTCTTCTAGTCTTTTAAAGAAACTGAACAAGTGGCAAAAACTTTACCTTCGATTTTCTCTAAACAGCATTTTTCGGGATAGCCCTCTTGTGCTTAAAAGCGACCAATTGAAACCTCTCCGCAAGTGACCATTGCCGTGTACATATATATATATATATTATATATATATATGCAAAAAGATGAAGGAATAATAATTAAAAGGAAATAAGGGAAATGACCAAGCTACACCAAAAGGGAAAAAAACCAACAGCCCCAGCCAGAAAAAGGAAAGGATAATTGTTAAAAAACAGATAAAAACACAGAAAGCGATACTCACAGGCGTTATCACACACCCCCATCCTGTGGAAGGCCAAAGGCAAAGGAACATTTAGAGGCCAAGAGACTGTGTTTTTTAGTAAGAGTTTTACGGTACTTGCAACACAAATAAGTCACATAAGTGTCGAAGATTAGAGTTGTTACTAGAGAGTAGTAACATAAAGAAAAGAAGAGAGAGAGAAAATGTAGATGGAAATATATGATAGGAAAGAAGGAGCAAACTACAACACAGCACCCGCCAACCACATATACAAAGAGACTGAAACTGGAGTACATGTATTGCAATCAACAGAAGAGACAGACTGAGGATATTGTCGACACACCACCCTAGATAGACAGAAAGACAGAAACGACAGAAGGAAAGAAAAAGTAAGACCTACCAGTGGCACCCTCCAACCACCCGCTTCTTTAACACCAAACCGTTTCTAACTCAACAAATAGCACATGAAGAGCAGATTTCAGATTAGTTTTCAAACATTTATTTTTCAAAACACATCGCAGAAAATGAAAAAAAAACAAAATGAATTAACATAAACAGATAATACATGATTTAATTTTGTTCCTAACTGCATAGCCACACACAGACAGACATTTGTTTTCTACTGTATAGCCACACACAGACAAACATGACTTAATTTTGTTCCTCACTGTATAGTCTAGCCACACACAGACATTTGTTCTTTACTGTATAGCAACATACAGACCTTTGTTCCTTCTGTATAGCCACACACAGACAGACATGACTTAATTTTGTTCCTTACTGTATATTATAGCCACACACAGACAAATTGAAACTGAAATTACACATGCATTGGTTTAACACCATGTGCAACACTGACTGTCAGGTTCATTAAAAGGGCGGGACTTTCAAATTTAACGTCCATCTCCAGAAGGACAAAAACAGCCGAGTGGGAAAATTTGTAAAAAAAAGTACCATTCCCAAGGACACAACATTGGACCAAGACGAGGCTCGAACTCCAAACCTGCAATCTCATGATAACGGGACCGATGGCCTAAACACAAGATTCTTGATGCCACACACACACAGAGAAATGGATAAGTTTTTGTTCATAATGTAGGCGTTTTTACACCCCTATCAGCACAATTTGTCACTTCAGGACAACCCATCTTTCTCTCTAGCGGCCAGCCCCATGATCAACAAGTGAGGTGTTTTCCCCGACACACAATGAGCTTAATAAAAACCTGTCATAACAAGAATCCTGATGACACATTGTATAGACCTCTATGTTTTTCGTTGCTGTCAAGTGAAATGTTTCTAATGAGCCGATCAGCATGAACAATACAAATACATGTAAAGCAATACATGTAACCAGCGGGTATAAAACTTCATTCATACCATCATCAATACCATCATCCTACCATCATCTTACCATTATCAATACCATCATCAATATCATCATCTTATCATCATCTTACCATCATCAATACCATCACCCTACCATCATCTTACCATTATCAATACCATCATCAATATCATCATCCTACCATCATCAATACCATCATCTTACCATCATCCTACCATCATCCTATCATCATCTTACCATCACCCTACCATCATCCTTCCATCATCAATACAAGCTATCCAGTCATTGTCGTCTGCGTGGGAAAAACATGATTGTACAGGTGTGTATGTCCATCCAAGTGACTATTTGTGTGAATGTGTCCGAGTATGTGTGTGTGTGTGTGTGTGTGTGTGTGTGTGTGTGTGTGT
>NW_004797707.1:280160-287848 GCF_000002075.1 Aplysia californica | reverse complement strand
TGTGTGTGTGTGTGTGTGTGTGTGTGTGTGTGTGTGTGTGTGTGTGTGTGTATGTGTGTGTGTGAGTGTGAGTGTGTGTTTGTGTGTTTTTGTGTGAGTTTGTGCGTGAGTGTGTGTGTTAGTGTGTGTGTGTGAGTGTGTGCGATTGTGTGTGTGTGTGAGAGTGTGCGTGTGTGTGTGTGTGTGTGTGTGAGTGGAAGCATGTGTGTACGTATTGTTACCATGCAACACCAAATTTCCCTCTGTGGAGACCTGTAAAATGTTACCTAACTTTATCTTATCTTTAAATGCAGGTTTCTTCGACCCTTTCATTCAGGCCCGCAGAGACTGCGGGGGATACATGTCAATTCCTCCAACTTACGAAGACGGATTATTCCAAATAAAAATATAGAGGACAATATCTGAAGGGAGCAAACATAACTTACAAGTTACATCTCAGACCAAAAAAAATGATCCAGATTGTTTTTGCATTTGTACAGCCTAGCAAGCACATCATAGTGAACACGCACAAAGCAAAACACGCACATATTGAACGCGCACCTAGTGAACACATAAACAGCAAAACACGCACATATTGAACGCGCACCTAGTGAACACATAAACAGCAAAACACGCACATATTGAACGCGCACCTAGTGAACACATAAACAGCAAAACACGCACATATTGAACGCGCACCTAGTGAACACGTAAACAGCAAAAACGCGCACCTAGTGAACACATAAACAGCAAAAACACGCACATAGTGAATAAATTTTCCAGAACCCAAATATTTCTTTATACATGTATATTCTATGTAGAAATGAAACATGTAAATAGTGAAATTCGTACAAAGCAAAAGATTTCACGGCCTGTCATTTCCCTATGTGCGTGCTTGACTGTATGTAATATATGGACAATCCTGATATGAGAGCCGATGCAACAGACAAAAGCGATGGATAGACACACAAAGAGCAGCACCCATATCTGCATACTCTCGCACATACACCCACACATTTACTCACCCCTCTCACATACACCCATACATAATATAACTTTACATTCTTTCCCTAACACACACATGCACCCACACATACACCCACACATTCACCCCCTCATAGACACCTACAATACTTCTTGTGTAAAGTCTTCTGAAGCAATAAGGCAAGATACATTTATTATTATTATTATTATATACAGAGATGATTCTAATGTATTCATAGCCACACCCCATTCATTATCCCTTTCCGTGACAAATCTTTACATCTTTTTCCTCGCGACTGGGCGGTTTTCACCCGTACACTCTGCTATAGAGAGATAGGAACATATTCTCAAACCCAGTGGCTGACTGGATTATACATCCTGTAGTTTTAGTAAGAGTTTTAGGGCACTTGCAACACAATAAGGTCATATAAGTGCTGAAGATTAGAGGAGTTACAAATGAGTAAAAAAGTAAAGTTGTTCCCCCATCCGATCCAGACATTGGGGATTGCCTTGTTAGTGAGACAACTTCCTGGGCCTTCGGCATATTGTGGTAGGGTGGCCAGTTCCTTTCCACGCTGCCTTTACCTCCCCAACTCAAAGTCAGGTACCCATTTCTGCTGGGTGGGCAGGAGGGGTCGAAAAAAAGCGTGTCCGAACCGAGGCTCGAACCCGGACTTTCCGCTTCGGAGACGAGCGCACAAACCGCTCCACCATCGCACCCTCTACAAGAGAGTAACATACACAAAAAGGAGGGGAGATAGAGATGATACATTTTTTATAGGAAAGAAGGAGCAAACCACACCAGAGCACCCGCCAACCACCCACTTAGATTTAGTTTTCGAAAGAGTTTTACTGCACTAGCAACACACATTGGTCACAAAACTGCTGAAGATTACAGGTGTTACTTAAGGGTAACATATTATATTTATGGAGATAAAGGATGGAGAGATAAGGACGACAAATTACTGATAGCAAAAAAAGGGTGCAAACCACACCAGAGCGCCTGCCAACCACCCACAGTTACATTTCATGTACTTCTTCCAACCTCCGGTATAGTCACAATAACAGCCTTACAAGTGGAGCAGCGAGAGTTTGACGAAGGAAAAACTAAGTAGGCCTATATTCGTGGTCTTCATACATGACAAATGTCTTCATGACTGCAAGAAAGACTTCAGTCTCAGGATTTTCACTTGCAACAAAAATAACAGGTAATAATTTAAGTGCCGAAGAGCAGAGGTGTTACTATAGAGTAACATACAAAAAAAAAGAAGGAGAGATAAGGACAATAGATATTTGATAGGATAAACAGATCAACAAACCACACCAGAGCACCCACCAACCACCCAACAAGTTTTCAGATAAGGAGAACAGTGCAAAAACAAAACAAAACATAACTAGACAAATTTCTTTTCTCTCAAGACCTACAAAAAAAATTTATCTAGGACTGAAGAAAAAAAAACACTTTGACAGCACATCCTGTCCACAGTTCACAGCAAATCTATACACATGAACACACATACACTGCCATATGCGCGATCGCACACAGACACACACACACACACATACACACTTACATACACACGCAAACAAACACACATAAAACAACGCCACAACTCCCAAGAGACAAAAACAACATCCAGAGCATGGTTGTATGTACATACACACTTACATACACACACAAACAAACACACACACTTACATACACATACACAAACAAACACACACACAACAACACCACAACCCCCATGTTCCCTCTCATGAGACATAAAACAACATCCACAGCATGGTTGTATGTACAAGTGACGGAGCCACACACTGCGATTCACACGCTGAGCCAGGACATGCTAATCTCATTGCTATACCATTGAGTTGGACTCTCCGACCTTGTCCGCTATCTGAAACACAAAAATGGGGACGTGGACAGAGGGGGGTGGGAGTTTAGTTTTAGTAGAGGTTTTACAGCGCTCGCAACTGCATAAGGTCATATGAGCGCCTGAAGATTAGAGGTGTTACAAGAGAGTAACAAACATAAAAAAGAAGAAGGGGAGATAAGGACGATAGATGTTTGATAAGAAAGAAGGAGCAAACCACACCAGAGCACCTGCCAACCACCCAGAGGGAGGGGGGGGCGGGAGGGGGACAGAGAATCATTTTGAGAATGCATGTAAGTGTGTAAGTAAAAGTACAGTTTTAACGCCCCTTTCAACACTATTTGGTTATTCTAGAAATAGCATATCAGAATTTATCATCCGACTCCAATAGGACCCAGCCAAATGGGCTGACAGCTTTGAAAACTCTTAAATAAAACAACCCTAGTTCAAGAACCAAGAACGTCCAGTCAGGGATTTGAACCAGGGCCACCCACTCTGTAGTCCAGCATGATACCACCAAAAAGAAATAAAGACAGCCCCAACCATCTATTTTTTTAAAATTGCCCCTCACCTATAACACACAAAATCTAAAAATACAAAACAAAATGGAAACAAATTAAATATTAGACATAGCTAGACAAAATGAAACAACACAAATCAAACATACGCTTACAGGAAAAATGTAAATTAAATTCTTCTTTTACTGCGTACGGCAGCACGAAATTATAAACCTTTACCTTGTATACAACGCCGTACAACTGTGAATAAATGTTCTATCAAAAACTTCATCATCATCATCATCATCACTGCCTTTCTCCCCCTGCACCAGGATATAGGCCACGGGCAAACACCTTCCATCTTTCTCTATCCTGGGCTAGCCTCTTGATGTTATTCCATAACTTGCATAGAATAATTCAATGTGACAAGATTGAGCTAGAGTTGTAGGCATCAAAGAGACACTGGGATAACTTGTCATCTATCAACTCATCAATGGGAAAAACATGCAAAAACACTTTTACTGTGCTTTAAGTTCAACATGTGAAAAAAGAAGACGTACCGAACGAATTCCTGGCAAGTTCAAAATGGTGCCCACAACTGGCACCCGCCTGAGGAAGTTAACAGCCACTGGGAAAAATCCACTGAAACGGAGAGACATTTGAGTCGTATTAGAATTCTGCAAAAAAAAGCAACAAAGAATGGGGGGAAAAAAAAAAAATCACAAACTATTCTTGAATAAAGAGAAACACATCCTCACAATAATGGTCATATATATAGCGCAAGAAGGAGCAAGACAGACAGAAACAACAGAGGGAAAGAAAAGAAGTAGAACCTACTAGTACTAGTGGCACCCTCCAACCACACACTCTGCCCAGGGAAAAAGTAAGTCACACAGACAGAAACAATGCAGGGAAATTTAAAAAAAAAAAAGAATAGAATTACGACATACGAGTAGTGGCGCCCTCCAACCACCCACTGGACTCACCTGAACAAGAGGAAGAACCCATAGAGCTCCACCAGCATGCCGATCATGGGCCATCCTATCAAGACGATGAACATTCCTCCGACGAAGAACCCCGTGGCTTTGAGCTTGTGCTGCTGGAAGAAGAAGCGAAACGTTCGCTCCAGGCCAATCACAAATGCCAGGCCGCAGATGAAGAGAATCTGAGGACATGCCATAAGAAAATAATCAAATTTTACTTACTTAATAATAACAACAGCAACAATAATAATAAAATTATTATAATAATAATAATAATAAATAATAATAATAACAATAATAATACGTAATATCAGGAACAACTATAATATCAATAATATAATAATAATAATAAATTCCTGAGTGGATTTTACCAAAAGACATTGATTAAAAAGGTACAAAAAATGTAAGTTTGCAGTTTTCAACGCCACTCAAGCTTAGGAAGTCACCAAGCTTTGGCAGCCATTTGATTTTCTCACTAATGTTACCTCTGACGCCAAAGTAGCTCCAACCTCTTTCAATCGCAAATACATCGACTATTATAAAAGATAGATGGACATTTTTTTCATCAAAAGCAACACGAACAACCTTTAAGGTAATACAATCAAAAGCGCGTAATTCCACTGAGTTCTGACACATATAGAGTCTATATATAATAAACACATGTATGGACAAGAGCCTTCTGGTATGTATACTAAAAACACTGAGCACACACAACACACTCACGTTCCCAATAGCCAGTAGTCCCTTGTCGAAAAACAAGAGCATGCCCAGGAACAGAAAAGCTATACCAAATCCTGCAAGCCCAACGCCAATTTCTGAAATTATATAAAAAAGACATCATGAAAGACATCAACACATGGATATATGTTACAACTACAAGAATGAGACTACGAGGACACTCAGAAAACGTCTCTAAAGGAATTTCACACATTGATCCTTCGACATGGGAGAGCCTAGCTCCTGACAGACCCACTTGGAGAGCAGCAGTCAAAGTGGGCACAAATCAAATCAGGCTATTATATCATGAATTAAAAATGATGAAACAAAGAGAAAAGCACACAAGTGACAAGCTGCGCACATCTGTGAATGAAAATAAATATCAAAGCTTTCAAACACTAAAATAACAAACATTTTTCTGCCAAAACTGAACTCTCATTGGCTATCATGCTCATCAGTGATGATAAAGTTAAGGAAAAAGATTTCTGTTGTTACCTACAGGTTTGGTGTTGAAAACGTTAAAACTTAGAAGGACATCCTTGAATAGTATTGAGAGAGAGACCTGTGTCTGAACGCAAGGAGCACCAAGTGAGCCTCGACCATTGTGAAAGACTTGTGGGTGCCCGTCTGTATATTCATGTGTATCTCTACAAGGTATTATAAGCTGTTCAAATATTTTGTCGGAATGGAAGTTACACTTGTGTGTTATGAACGATTACTCATTTAAATATATATTTATATAATGATTTGTTAAAAGTGTCAAACATGTGAGGCTCAGACATTCTGTTTTAGAAAGATATTCAGTCTGTGCTTTTTCTATTAAAAAAAATTTCATGAATGAGTGTTTTGTCTTGCGGTGTCACTGGGTTGCTGTGTGTTTGATCTCACGGTATGATGATAAAAATAAGTTGCTATGATAATTATGTTACCAAAAAAATGTAGATCTAGAATCTAGTGTAAAGCTGTATAATCTAGGCTACTCATCATTAACCTGCTAAATTCACAAAATAATGGTTTGTGGCAGTTTTTAGTGCCAAAATTGTTCTTAGTACATTAAAAAAAAAACGTTGGAATTCTAGAATCTAGTCTCAAAAGTTTTTTACTCGACTTCCGTTTTTGTTTCCGATTTTGTCTATAAATGTCTATGGAGTCAGGCCGCGACCACTTCTCCCGAAGAGTGCCGCTAGATTAAGGTTATGCAGGGTTGGGGGGTTGGGAAAGAGATCTAATCGGGGGGGTATGGGTAGGCCGGCGGGTAGGATTATAATTAGACTGGTGTCGGTGTATAAAATTGTTGAGCCAATCGGATTTTCCAGATAAAAACAACCCTTGCGCAAAAAAAAAAATCTCAAACATCATGTTCATATTTCAATTGACCTGACAACAGAAGGCAGTCAGAGTCTTGCAAAGTATTGATCTCCGAACTGAACTGTGTAGATCTACTTACTCTGGAAATCTGTGATTTGCATCATCTTGACTCTTTTCAGTCGAGAGTGGTTTCTTCAAAAGAAAATAAAAACTCTAGGGAAAAAAGTTATAACAGCGATCTGAGACAAGAGATCTCTGGACAAAAAACCTAGAACCTAGATCTAGCCTAGGAAGAGCTTTGTTGGGTCAAAGACTTTTAAAAGTAGGAGAAGAACTTTTCTTTTAGAAGTCAATTGTCTCATAAAAATGTATCATGAATTTTGTTCCGAACACTGCGATTTATTTCATGCTGCCGCCGATAACTTGATCTAGATCTAGATTTATATAGGATACCACCACTTTCAAAAGAAGCAAATTCCACACAAGGAAAACGACACCACCCCTTGAAAAACAAGTGTGTTGAAGTCTTTTCGAAAAAATTTCTCTCACACACACACGAAATGTTTGCAATCTCTGTTTCCACTCTGCCGATCCACGTATGTTTTCCTAGAGTAGTTTCCCGTGTTTGAAAGGCCTCGGAAAATAGAAAATTCGCTTTTTTTTATCGACATTTTATTTTATTAATATTTCATAATAACCCCCCTCACCCTTCTTTCCTAATACAATATAGTAATAAGAGCAGGTTTGTTGCAGTTGATGATATATTTATAATAATGATAGGCCTAGTGTGTTGTCAATTATGAAAAGTGCTCTGGGGCTGGTATGGTAAGTGTTTTACGGTGCTCGCAACTGCATAAGGTCATAGATCTTATGAGCGCGCAGGCCACACCAAACATTTTTAAAAATATGATCAGAGGTGTGGCTGAAAGACAGCAGTAATTAATAAGGAGCCAAGGAAGAAGCAGTAGAAAGGCTGCAGAAAGAGTCAGGAGCCCAGAGGACGGGGCAAAGGAGGTGAGGGGGTGGGACAGAAAGAGGAGACGAAAGCAGACGACAGAACATTGTTAGAGAGCAGGAAAGGAGGTGAAAGGAGACAATTTTAAAGAAGAAAATGTTTCCCTTGCTACTCGGATTCGAACCCGGAACTAATCAATGAGAGGCGAACACCTCAACCTCTGAACATGAGAGCCCACGCTCTGAGTCTGATGTCATTGGTAGCCTATGTCATTTTTGTCTGTGTACTGGAATATGTGGTGACCCACAGTCTCATAGCCAATGATCTCATATATATGCGCTGCTCCTATTTTCCTATCACAATTCTTCGTTTCACTACCGTATCCGTCCCCTCC
>NW_004797707.1:249644-279300 GCF_000002075.1 Aplysia californica | reverse complement strand
TTGGCTGCTGGGTTACTATAGTTGTAAGCGGTGACAACAATGATTGGATAAGCGAGCAAGCCGCTGAGTTGATCACTCTGTGTTCACTGCATGTGGTCATAACAGTTTCAACTGCTCATTTCATTATGGAGAAACTTCCATTCACTTTGGGATAGAGTTGGAGGTGGTGGGTGGGAAGTGGTAGGGGGTAGGGACTCAAGCCCGTGAGCCCTTCACTACCCACCGCCACTGATCCATCCATCCATTCGTCCATCCATATATATATATATATATATGTATATAGGAAAAAGTCGGGACCTGGACACTATGTCGCTATACAATACATACAGAGGATGTCATCATAATTATAAAGAAGGTCGTTATAGAGAGGCTGAACTGCACATAGGTTAATCATTATTATGATTTCAGCTGATTGTCAAAGACCTTATCGAAGGCCGACACTGGCGTCTGCTGTGGTGTAGGGGTGAGGCGATGCGTTGTCGCACGCAGGAGACCCGGATTCGATTCCCGAGGGGGAGGGGGGGGGGAGAAAATTTTTTATCAAACAGGCCCCACCCTACATTGTACTGTATCTCGTTCTTTCTGTTGCGATGTTTATCCCTCTCACTCTCACTCTGAGATTACCCTGGCAGGCGGGATCGGAAGCCCGTCTCCTGGTAAATGATCTAAATTGTGTGGATGGGGGTGTAAAACACCTGTATCGTATCATGTAAAACACCTGTATTGTATCATGTAAAACACCTGTATTGTATCATGTAAAACACCTGTATTGTATCATGTAAAACACCTGTATTGTATCATGTAAAACACCTGTATTGTATCATGTTAAGCGCATAGAGCATTGCATAAGTGGATATACGCTGTATAGGCTATATAAATGCAATCCATTATTATTATTATTGTATCTCTTTCGTTCTTTCTGTTGCGATGTTGTATCACTCTCACTCTCAGCCCGGGTTGGCCCTGACAGGCGGGATCGGAAGCCCGTCTCCTGCTAAAGAAAAGTTGTTCCCGCATCCGACCCGGACATTGGGGATTGCCTTGTTATTGTTAGTGAGACAACTTTCTGGGCCTTCGGCATTGTGTGGTAGGGTGGCCAGTTCTTTTCCACGCCACGTTTAGATCTACTTCCCCATCTCGAAGTCAGGTACCCATTACTGCTGGGTGGGCAGGAAAAAAATCAGTGTTCGTCTCTTGGTAAATGATCTAAATTGTGTGGATGTGGGTGTAAAACACCTACATTGTATCTCGTTATATCTGTTGGGATGTTTTATCCCTCTCAGCCCGGGTTGGCCGTCTCTTAGAAAATAAAAGATCTGAATTGTGTGGATGAGGACGTAAAACTACACCTATACTGGCACTGGAAGGCTGTTGCGAGTGACGTCACGACTTCCATCATGAGGTCTCCGTCCTATGGTGGGGTACGCAGTAGTGATGTGCTATTGCAAATTTGGAGGAAACAAAACTTCATTGACGATTCGAAATAGTGCTGGGCGGCTAGGTTCCCGATTATTGAAAGCTATGAATCGTAGGAATGGACTCCGAACCCAGTAACAATGTAGGCTACTTACTTTCTAATGATGTGAATTCTTTCGGTGGTTACCCAATTTATTATTGGCTCCGAACATGTTTAGGATGTAAGGCAAGATAACCTTGATTTCGGAACACTACGAAGCATCAAATTTTATTTTTCAAAAATAAATTCTTAAAAAAAAAAAGATTTAGATGATTAAAGTCTGGTAAGAGTTGGTTTTCGTAAAAAGTAGTCGGAACTTTTCTTCCCTAGCATTAATCGTGGGAATCGATTCTTCGCCCAGCTCTACTTCGAAGTGTGAAGAAATGCTATTCGAATACCGTATGCGTATGGTCTTTTTTCTGAACTAAGTCCATCAGCAATACATGTATTCGCTATTCAGCATTCTTCTTGCAGGCTCGACTTATCTTTCTGTCTCACAATTATCAATTGCACAGACTGCATTTATTTATTTATTTCTTGGAACAGAATTTGGAGGACCAGGGATATCTATCTCACTACGAACAAAGCTGAGGATTTTCAACTCAAATGTGAAGACAGTATTGGTGTGTGGATGTGAGACACGGAACACATCTCAGACGTGCATAAAGAGGATCCAGGTTTTACTGAACAAGTGTCTGAGGAAGCTACTGAGGGTCAGATGGACGGACAGGATCACCAACGAGGAAGTATTAAGAAGAACGAGACAGAGCCCAGTCTGAGATGAGCAGGGAAGAAGGCGTTCGCGATGGATTGGACACACTTTAAGAAAGTCAAGCAGCTGCATAAAACAAGGAAAGTGTTAGATTAGAACCCAGAGGGTAAAAGATAAAGGGGAAGACCACGTGGAACCTGGAGAAGAGTCACGGAAATGGATGTGAAGAAAAGTGGGAAGTCATGGAGGGACACCAAGGGACTAGCCCAGGATAGGGAAAGGTGGAAGGTGTTTGTCCGTGGCCTATATCCTGATCCAAGGTGAGAAAGGCAAAGATGATGATGCAGTGTATTTCAGTTTCAGTATTTAAAATATGCCTCTAGGCTTTTAGATGTAATGATATCTTACTTTACAACGGTTGGGAAAAATTAGAAGAAAATCTATTACAAGTAGGCTATATGTACATGTAGCCTATATAGCTGTACAAAAATCACAAAGCATTTTTATGCATTTGAATCGCACTGTCTAGCTTCGAATTGTTGCAAGTACACGTACAATGTAGTCCAAATAAAAAAAAACTACAAATTGTTGTGAATCAAAAATACACCTTTATTTTCGATTCTGCTTTTCAAATACCAAGAACCGGTAATGAATAATTTTTGAAAATCAAATAAAGATTTTTGGATTAAAAAAATATAAAGTAACTGCAAAAACAGCTTTTTAAAATAGGAATTACACAAAACAACATAATAACAACAACAACCAAAAAAAAACAACTCAAAATAGTCACATTTCACCAATGGAAACGATGCATAAGATTATTTTTTTTATATACAAGTAATTTCAAATGTTTGGCATAACCTCGCCCTGATTTGTGAGGCAGCGTGGTGGAATCAGGCTCTCGTCAAAATAATCAAAGTGAAGAAACTTGCATTCTTCCACTGGTTTGTGAATTTTTATCAAATTTTTGTTTTTTGGGCTCAACACCTTTCATACTCATTAAAGAACTCATTTCTGTGTGGATTTTTCTGAAAAACGTTGAATAAAGGCACAAAAAATGTAAATTTTCAGTTACCACGGACTCTTAAGCTAAGGAAATAACTAATCTTTGGCGGCCATTTTCTCACTAATTTTACCTCTGAAAACAAGTGACCCCCACCTCCTTCTTTCTCAAATATCTCGACTTGTATTCAAGATAAATGGATACTTTTTCCATCCAAATAAAGACAAGTGAAGAAGCTTAAGTTTAAGATGATACCAATACCTCTACATGCCCAAAAATTGACGAGAGCCTGATTCCACCAAGCTGCCTCACATTTCTCCGTTTTGACTTCCACTTTCATCGCACGAACTCTCAGAAACACTCCCAGCGAGAAACGACGGGTTTTTTTTTCTCCCGTCACTACTGATAGAAAGGCCTACAGTTCTTGAACAAACCGGAATGCCGGAATATGCTGTATATTATATTTAGCCATTCTTTCTCAATGTAGCCACACAAATGAAATCCTGCATATGTCTTCAATTCAAGTGTGTTTTAGTGAGTCGTGTGTGTGTGTGTGTTGTATTCACGAGTGTAGTGTGTGGGGGGGGGGGGGGGGGGGGAGGGAAAAGAGAAATATGCTTTACAAGCTTACTGTTGAAGAGAAATATGAAACAAGAAACGAGTATATCGTATATCTACGTCTGTGGTGTAGTCATTAGGCACTTCACCATCTCACAAAGTAAGCCTGAGTTCGATTCCTGTGTTGGGAGGGTTTTTTATGGAGTATCTCCGCCTGTCTGCTGGGACATCGCATCCATCTCAGCCCAGATTGGCCTTGACTAGTAAGATCAAAGCTGCCTGCCTACTTATTTGGTTTTAGTGTTAGTACGGTAAGTATTTTACTGCATTTGCAACACAATAAGGTCATATAAGTGCCGAAGATTAGAGGTGCTAAAAGAGAGTAACAAACAAAAAATAGAAGGAGAGGAGATAAGGATGATAGATGTTTGATAGGATAGAAGGAGCAAACCACACCAGAGCACCCGCCAACCACCCACATCATAGTGTAACTTGTGTGAATGGGGGCGTAAAGCATTAACAGTTACAGAAACAATAGTTTATTTGACCAAAGGGTGTAATCCTCTAATCATTAGATCTCTCCACCATAGACCACTTTCGGACTTCTCAGACATGGACGTTAAATTTGCAAGTCACCACACCCAAGTAATCCCAGTTTGGAGAACTTGATATCTGCATTTATTTGTTTCTTAGAATAACCTACCCCAACCCAAAAAAAATAATTAAATAAATAAATAAATAAAGTAAGATAAAATATTTTTTTTTTAATAGAAAAAATAACTAAAAATATCCACATTTTGTAACTCATCTACCCACTTTTCCCCCTTTATTCTTCTTATTAGAGAAAGATCTAGTCAAACAATCACATAGCAGTATCGACAGGACGTAGAAATCTTTTCGTTAGCAACGACTTTCACTTTGATATTATTGTGCTTTATGGGGGCTCTCGTGGCCTAGAGGACAAGATGTTGGCCTCTCATTCAAAAGGTCCCGGGTTCGAATCCGGGTAGCGACAGACAAATTTTCTTCACTAAAAATTGTCTCCTTTCATCTCCTTTCCTGCTCTCTAGCAATATTCTGTTGTCTGCTTTCGTCTCCACTTTCTGCCCCCACCCCCTCACCTCCTTTGCCCCCCTCTGGGCTCTTGACTCTTTCTGCAGCCTTTCTACTGTTACTCCTTGGCTCCTCCTTACTGCTGTCTTTCTGCCACACCCCTGATCTTCTGGTAGGAAAGATCTACACCTAGCCTTCTCGGACAAGGGCGAAAAATCTCGGAGGGCCCGTGTGCAAGTTGCGCACGTTAAAGATCCCTTGGTGGTCTAAAATCGATAAGAGTAGGCTTCGGCCGCCACCCGGGCAAAATTCCAAATTTCCTACCAACTGAAAATATTAGGTGTGTCCCGCGCGCTCATATGACCTTATGCAGTTGCCAGTGCCGTAAAAACACTAACCAAAACAAACCAACAACAATGTGCTTTATATACAACAATGTAATGTAGAACTAGATCTATAGACTTTTCCCCACACTAAACAAACGGAAATTTCACCTATCTACCATACTGGTCAAGGTCAGGAACATAACATTGCCAGAGGGGAAAAGTCAAAATAGACACAAGCTGTTTGTTGACTACTTGCTTCTAAAGCAGCTAATTTTGTCATTAAATAAAATCTAGCTTCTGTAAAAGCTTGTATTACACATTTGCAAACCAAGCAAAAACAAAGACAACAAGAAATTATGCTTTAATCATGAGGGCTTTTGCTCTGTGTGTACATTTGTGCCTCTTTAGCAGGTTGCTCCATGCAAACCTTGCACCACAAACTTCACACTTGTAAGGCTTTTCTCCCGTGTGTGTTCTTTTGTGACTCTGTAGGTTGCCATACTGTGTAAACCCTGCACCACAAACTTCACACTTGTAAGGCTTTTCTCCCGTGTGTGTTCTTTTGTGACGCTGTAGGTGGCCACTGTGTGCAAACCCTGCACCACAAACTTCACACTTGTAAGGCCTTTCTCCCGTGTGTGTTCTTTTGTGACTCTGTAGGTGGCCACTGTGTGCAAACCCTGCACCACAAACTTCACACTTATAAGGCTTTTCTCCCGTGTGTGTTCTTTTGTGACTCTGTAGGTTGCCATACTGTGTAAACCCTGCACCACAAACTTCACACTTGTAAGGCTTTTCTCCCGTGTGTGTTCTTTTGTGACTCTGTAGGTTGCCATACTGTGTAAACCCTGCACCACAAACTTCACACTTGTAAGGCTTTTCTCCCGTGTGTGTTCTTTTGTGACGCTGTAGGTGGCCACTGTGTGCAAACCCTGCACCACAAACTTCACACTTGTAAGGCCTTTCTCCCGTGTGTGTTCTTTTGTGACTCTGTAGGTGGCCACTGTGTGCAAACCCTGCACCACAAACTTCACACTTATAAGGCTTTTCTCCCGTGTGTGTTCTTTTGTGACTCTGTAGGTCGCCACTCCGTGCAAACCCTGCACCACAAACTTCACACTTGTAAGGCTTTTCTCCCGTGTGTGTTCTTTTGTGACTCTGTAGGTTGCCATACTGTGCAAACCTTGCACCACAAACTTCACACTTGTAAGGCTTTTCTCCCGTGTGTGTTCTTTTGTGACTCTGTAGGTTGCCATACTGTGTAAACCCTGCACCACAAACTTCACAACTGTAAGGCTTTTCTCCCGTGTGTGTTCTTTTGTGCTTCTGTAGGTCTCTACTCTGTGTAAACCCAGCACCACAAACCTCACACCTGTATGACCTATCTCCCTTGAGTCTCTTTTCCAGATCCATGGGGCTAGTTACCTGAGGATGACGAACCTCAACTTCTCCACTGTATGCTTGTTCCTCTGACCCTGTGCGTGCAGGCTCCAAACAGTTGAATGAACCTACTATAGGCAGAGTACATGAGGTTTTGACTTTGGAACTACATTTCTCCAACTGTCCATTTTCACAACCCACTCCAGACCTGGCCGTCGGGTTTTGATGACAGTTTTCGCCTTCAGGCATCTCCTGTGCTTTACTAAAAATAATTTTACATGCATTTGATGTCTCCACACAAACAATACCTTTTTGCTCAACAACCGAGTCACATTTCCCAGAATCCACGTCAGATCCACAACGTGGCCTTTCCAAACACATTTGCTTATCATCAGTTTCATTATGATAGAAACTATTGTCCTTCCCACCAGCGCAGGTATCCCCAGAGGTTGCTTCACGAAGCTCATTCATTTTTCTTAGATGAACATTTTGTTCTATCTCGAAACGGAAATGTGTCAAGTGTCTATGCCTTTTCCGAGTGTGATTTTCTCGCATATCCCGATGACTGAAGGCCAGTGGACAGTAGCGGCAAGAGAACACACCTGGAGAAAGAAAATTTAAAAAACCCACAAGTTTACGGTAAACTAAAAGAATACTTTTGCAGTTAAGTGTTCTCTTTAGAGAAAACAGAAGCTCCAGGGCATTTACCCGAGGATTCTGAAAAACTTTCAGTGTTTGTAAACGGGAAAGCATTATGTTCATTATTGTACATTGGAAAGCATTATGTTCATAATTGTAGATGGGAAAGCATTATGTTCATAATTGTAGATGGGAAAACATTATGTTCATTATTGTAGATGGGAAAACATTAGATCTATGTTCATAATTTTCACCCCCACTCCCCAAAAGTAAGACAAGTGAATGGACCACAACAATTATATTCACTATTGTTTCTTTGTGTTAGTTTTAGTAAGAGTTTTACGACACTCGCAACACAATAAGGTCATATCAGTGCTGACGATTAGAGGTGTTACAAGAGAGTAACAAACACAAAAAAGAAGGAGGAGAGATAAGGACGACAGATGTTGGATAGGAAAGAAAAAGCAAACCACACCAGAGCATCCGTCAACCACCCACTTTGTTTCTTAGTTCAGCATAAACCTGTTATACAATGTAAGCTGACTATACATGTATTATTTTCCCAGTCCAATCAAAAAACAGCCAATACTGGCAAGCGAACTGTTGCCGCTAAAATAGTTAACCCTTAATTACCAAAAACAGAGCGCAAAGGAAAAGAAAACACATGGTCATAACATCTTTTTTCCCATATAGTAGAGGGTTTTACGGCGCTCGCAACTGCATGGGGTCATATCATTATGAGCGCCAAGAGGTGGGTGTCAACAGAGAAGTCTTTACAGGGAATCAGACTTAGACTGCTCACCTCTCTAGCTTCAACAGCACAAGGTCTGCTTCGACTATCAAGGCAACCCAAAATAGCAGGTCACAAGAGAGTGACAAACATACAAAAGAAGTAGAGGAAAATGACAATAGTAAGGATCAGGAAAGAAAAAGCAGCAGTTCCCTGTTGTAGATCAGGCACAGTTATGAGCGTGACATGAGTCAGCCCATTTACAATTCTACTATGCTTGAACGAGAAATGTCCCCCCTTTGGGAATGGCCTAAAGACACTTCAGTCAGAGGCACTGCCCTGGGGGGGGAGTGGTGGTGGTCATAACATCAATACATAATAATATTACAATGAAATTTAAAGATACCCACGAAAGGAAAGCCAAGGGCTCCTACATGCACACATTTTTGAAGTCAAAGAGAACTGAAATCTTTTTATTAACAAAATGGTGGTCATGAAAGAAGAAGTCAGTCTGATTTACATTAAAATACCCCAACACTTTTAGTAAATTTATGAGCTAAAAGTGGAGAACAAATCTGGTCCTCACTACAATAGGTCCATTAGTCTGTTCAATTATTAACTCTCTTTCCATTTAAGTTTTGAGCCCAAGACCATTAATACATCTCGTCATATTTTGAAAAACAAGCTTCACATACTATACTACCTTTATCTGTTCAACTCTTGGTGGCTGAACTGATAGGAGGTCATAGGGTGTACACAATGTGGGTATCACAAAAGTATGTGTAAACATAGGACCCTCACCCTCTCTATCCTACTGGAAGGCAAAGAGAAAGATCCACAACCTGATGACGACTATGTAGACTATCCATCAGGACAGAGGAGATAAGACAAAAGCCTTGACGAGGTGTAATGTTGTCCATGGAATGGGGGAAAATATCAAAGTGCACAAAGTTTAATATGTGCGAAAAAAAAATTGATAAGCTAAACAGGATAGAAAATAATAAAATAATATAATTTTACCAAACTGCTTTAAATAAATGCCTTTGCATGGGGTCATGAGTATTAAAGACAAGATCTCATAAAACTCACCGTCAGCTTCCCCGAGGGGGCCTCGAATGAATTCTTTCGGCTCAGTTTGAGCCCTGACCAGTCTGCCAACTTTCTGGACTTGAATGCCTAGGTCTCGGGCATAGCTGTCACCGTAGTAAACCTGATTTGTATGTGGGGGGGGGGGGGGGGATAAAACGGATATAAATATGCATGGGACAAAATATTCAATAATACAATGGTGTCCACCTTACAGCAACCCCCTTGGGAAGAAAGCCTTGGTTGCTGTTAGAAGGACGTTGCTGCTAACTGAATTTTCAAGGGGGTGGGGGGGGGGGCATCTTTTGGGCTGCAACATGAGCATCAAGGTTCATTTTTCTGACAAATCATTTCGAAAAATTTCTTCAAAAACTTTGGTTATGTGTATGTGAGTAATGAGCAAGGTGAAAGATTTTTACCAAGACTAACTTATGGGGGAATGGTATCAAGGCCGATAGCACAACAAAATGATGCCAGATCATAGTTGGAGCATTTAATTCGAAGAGAATTTCCAAACAACGCACTCCACACAAACCCGAAAAAGAAAGTTTCTGTAATGAACATGTTGCCTCAAACTTAGGTACATGAACTGCTTTTTAATGGTGTAACCAATGCCACTGTGAACTTGTGCCAGAAGCAGACTTAGTGCCTAAACACTAAAGATAAAGATCTTTCACTGCCTAGCCGGTACCCATTTCCACCAGCGTGAAATGAGGACAGCTTATGTAAATGTCTTTGTTTTTTGTTTTTTTGTTTTACGGCACTTGCAACACAACAAGGTCATATGAGTGCCGAGGATTAGAGGTGTTACAAGAGAGTAACAAACACAAAACAGAAGGAGGGGAGATAAGGAGATAGATGTTCGATAGGAAAGAAGGAGCAAACAACACCAGAGCACCCGCCAACCACCTACTAAAATGTCTTTCAAGGCCACAACGTCAGACCACTGCTGGATTCCAACCCATGACCTTTCAGTCACAAGCCCGTCAGCCTAACCACTAGACCACTGACACCACCAAAAATATACACTGAGCCATACATAAACACCCAGAACAAAATCCCGAATTATGAAATAGCTACCAGTATTTCTGTGCCAGCAGGGATGGGCCTGTGAGAGCGGTAATAAATCTCTCCCTTGTACTGGTACGCAGTCACACACTGCTCCTCCTCCGATCTGGCACAGTTCACAAATCGCATCCAGTTGGAACAGGCAGGGTCACTGGCGTCTACAAAATGGGACGGTTTTTCATCTTCGAATATCTGTGAGAAAATATATGATACATTAATATCATGTAACAAAAGTAAATGCACTTCTGCTGCATATTTCCATATTCTAGAAAATGCTCAATGATCAATGTGATCACAGTCAAAGAGATATACGGACCGGTAGATCTACATCATATTTCCAAATGACTTGACTATCTAGAATCTAGTGTATATACACACACAGTTCTCCGATTGTTGGGCAATTTTGATCCATTTGTTTGTTTTGGTCTTATTACCTCTGATGCCTATTGGAAAACACATTCATACAATGTACGTGGCTTTTACTGACACGCTTCCGCAAACACACACAACAAATGTAAACTTACAGTTCCCAAGGGCACTATAGCTTTGGAAAACACCACACTTTAGCGGCCATTTTCTCGCCAATTCTACCTGACACCGATGAATCCACCTCTTCAATTACAAATACATGTATCTCGACCTTTATTCAAGACAGAAAGGTATTGTTTCCATCAAAAGCACGGCAAATGAACCGGCTTTATCGGTGTACAATAACTCCATATGCCCTAAAAACTGACAAGCGCCTGGTTCCCCTGCTCCATGATGCTTTTATAATCCTGACAAGACCAACACAGCCTAATCTAAAGACCCCTGAGTTATGTCTGTTTCAGATCTGGCACTTTGAGGAGAAATGATAGCTATGCTTTAAGCACACAGAAAGGTATGTATACTCACTTGCCAACAATATCCCGACAGGTGTGCAGTTGCTTCATCCTTCACTTTCTTCCCTCCGTAAGGACCAAATCTTGTCCTTGATGGGAAATCTTTGACAGCGAAAACACCAAGGCCAGCTCCAGGAATTGTTGACCTCTTTATGATAAGTCCCTCAGGTAAAGTCTTGGAAGAATACTGGGAATGTGTCCCTTTATTAATGCCCTCAGGCACCTGGAACACATGGGAAGATCGCACACTTTCTTAGTCTAAGAAGAGGTTTTACGGTGCTCGCAACTGCATAAGGTCATATGAGCGCCAAGGGGAGGATGTCAACAGAGAAGTCCTTACAGGGAATCAGACTTATTCTGCTCACCTCTCTAGCTTCAACAACACAAACTCTGCTTCGACTATCAAAGCACCCCAGAAATAGTGGGTCACAAGAGAGTGACAAACATACAAAAGAAGTGAGGAAAATGACGATAGTAAGGGTTAGGAAAGAAAAAGCAGCAGTTCCCTGTTGTAGTTCAGGCACAGTTATGAGCACGACATAGTTGGATCAGCCCATTTACAATTCTACTGTGCATTAGACATTAGACCAAGAAATGTCCCCCGTTTGGGAGTGGCCTGAAGATACTTCAGTCAGTGGTACCGCCCCCCGGGGGGGGGGGGGGGTATTGCACAATTTTTAGTTTTCTCTGCTCAAAGTTTTTTCGGTTTTAACACTGACAACACGAGAATAAGTGGCATCACAAAATACCGTTCTCATAATTATTTTGTTCCTCTGAACTATGAAAGGGACCTATTTCTTACATCCTCAATAAACTTGTCCGAGGTTCACTCTTATTGAAGAGATGAACTATAAAATCGAAAATTTTGTCACCTACAGTACTTCAAACTCATACCTGCCAACCACTTCATGACAAAACTGGAATTCCCTCAAAATCCTCCGAAAAATTAAAGTTTGGGGTAAAAAAAAGTCCCAAGAACCATAGTCAATAATAAACGTTATGTAACGAAAAGACCATGGCAGATTTTTTAAAAATACGCGCGATTAAATACGTAATTTACGATATGAGCAAAATAATTTTATTGCAAATAAAACTTTCTGTTTCTGTCTGTCTACCTTGCTTTCCCCCGGAACTAAAATGACCATTTTCATTAAGTTAATGTGCGTCTCTTTTGTACAACAAACAAACAGAGCGGGAGACTGGAGGGCGCCACTGGTACATCATCCTTCATCTCTGTCCCTCGCTCATGTTTCTGTTCATCTGATTCTGCTTTGCCTTCTCCCTGTGTCGATGTGCTTTTCTCTACTTCAAAAACAAACAGAAACAAACATGACAGCAAATCATACCTGAGCATCAGCCACAATCAGCAAGGGTCCGTGCTCGGGGCAGTCTCCATCATACTCAAAGTTGCATTCCTCACAGTCTGGCGAACAAGAGTTTAAAAAATGTTAGATCACTTTACAGGCTGAAAAGTAAATTAAAATGACTGTGAGGCACCATGGTGAACCCAGGCACTCATCAAAATAATGGAATTAAAAAACGACATCTTCCCCTGCTGGGCAATTGTTCACTTTTACATTTTAAAATGTTTTTTTTTTGTTTTTTTTTTTGGGGGGGGCGGTGCTCATATCCTTTTATGTCCATAAAAAAAACCCATTTGAGTGGCATTGTGGTGAAATCAGGTGCACTTCAATTCAAAACAATCAAATAGAAGAGCCCAACATTTTCTGACTGCTTGTCGGGAATTTTTATCAATTATTTTGTTTATTTCGGATCAACATCTTTGTCCATTTAAGAAAACGTTTCTGAGTGGATTTTTAATGAAAATAAATGTAAAAGCACAAAAAAATCGCAGTTTCCAAGATATTCAAGCCTTGAAGGCCACCACATTTTGGCGACCATTTTCTCGCTAATTTTACCCGACAACAGGTACAGGTGATCCCCACCTCTTTTAATGGCAAATATCTCCACTTCTACTCAAATATATGTGTACTTTTTTCATCAAAAGCAAGACAAATGAACAAACTTTAAGGACTGGTGGGGCACCTGAGGTCTATTTTGGCTATTACAAGGCCTAGAGTGCCGATATTTGCTGTGGGATATCGTGTGTTATTGGGGATTTGAAATCAATAGTTCAAAAAGTATATTGTGAATCGGTTGCTATGGAAACGGCGTCCATATTGGATTTTGTATACCTTTTTCAATCCCATTTTATTTCCTTATTTATTAACCGATTCATTTCTAATTTGGCATGCCAACAGTACATATGTAGCTCTTAAATTTGGCTTGTTGAATTTTTTATATATGCTTCTGTTTTTATTTTATGGCATTTACAATTGAGATGTTGCAAAAAAAAAAGGAAAATTCATGCTAAGCCTATAAATAAAAAACTACATTAATCAAAAATTCAACAAGCCAAAATTTAGATCTAGGTGTTGTTGGTATCCTGTGAAAGTTACATTAAAATTGAATAAGAAACAGCAGAAAAATGGGATAATATGTGAAAAAATAAAATTGTGAGAAAACAGCCGATACAGGTAAAAAAAAGGCTAGACGACATGTGCTTTCGCCGAAAAACCTGACAAAAAAACACAGCTTTAGGGTGTAGCAAGGCTTACATACGTTTCTGGATATTGTTCAGGAAGTGTCCAGGTACTATAATATGTAATAAACCCAATTTACAAAATTTGACCCCCAAACACGATTTCTAGGTGCCCCACCAGCCGTTAAAGAGGATACCAATAACTCCATGTGCCTACAAATTGACGAGCGCCTGATTCCACCGTATCGTGACACAAATGGTAACCAAGTAGATGTGAGTGCTGACTGAAAAAAATCCAAGCAACCTTGACTAGAGACACATAAAAATGTCCTTAAAAGCAACACAAATTATGTTCATGCATTCATGCATAAACACACAAGGAAACAACATGATATGATATGCTGAAACGCCTCCGCTCCATAGACATTCTCTTTAAGGGGGGGGGGGTGAATTCAGGATCTCCATAAGCAGCACCAGCTCTGGGAAGGTGCTGACACGATAACACAGCGAGGTATGTGCCCTTGGAACAGAAGTCCCAGTTACTGTGCAATGTGTAGAATGTGTAGAAGCTGTGACGCTAGATGCACAGCACAAAGTACAAGGTGACCTTGATACATGCCATCAAGTTCAAAGTAAAAAACCAAGTAAAAGTAAAATTGTGTTTGTTCAAGTTCAGAATAAATATCGCATAAAACCAGGCGCATCACGAACAAATTTTCTGATTTTGATACGCTGATTCCGAAAATGAAATCAGATTTAAGCTCAAAATTAATTTTTAAATATATAATTTGCTCGCAAAGTTTAACCACGCAAGGCGGCACATTTCAAAGGGATTCTGTGTTCCGGCTTGTCTCTCATAAGTCTGACGTAGATCGCGTTTGATAGTATTTGACTCCCTTGTCCCTCCCCTCCTCTCCCTATCTCCTAGAATTTGTTTTTAAAAATCATCAACACATAATGCGATAGGCTGGGAGTGAGTGTGACCGATGGACAAAATGCAGCAGTCACAGCACTGGATGTGTTTTATTATTACTTAGTAGAGGTTTTACGGCACTCGCAACTGCATAAAATCATGTGAGCGCGCCAAGGGGTGGATGTCAACAGAGAAGTCCTTTCAGGGAATCGGACTTTCTCCGCTCACCTCTCTCGCTTCAACAGCACAAAGTCTGTTTCGACTTTCAAGGCACCCCCGAAATAGCGGGTCACAAGAGTGTGACAAACATACAAAAGAAGTAGAGGAAAAATGACAATAGTAAGGATTAGGAAAGAAAAAGCAGCAGTTCCCTGTTGTAGATCAGGCACAGTTACGAGCGTGACATTGATGAATTAGCCCATTTACAATTCCACTGTGCATGAACGAGAAATGTCCCTCCTTTGGGAATGGCCTAAGGACACTTCAGTCAGTGGCACCGCCCCGGGGGTGCACTGGATGTGCAGAGTTTCTGACGTCATGTATACCCAGTACCGGAACTGGCGGTACTCGACAGATAACTTACTTTCTTTACTTTTTTCTTCCGCTTGTACCCTGGGGTGTCGCGGGGAGACACAGGTGTCTGTCTGCACAGATAAAGTACCGGAACTCAATTTCGCCTGTACCACCCAGCACTGCTAAAAGTATAGACTAATTGAACATGAAGATGAAGCTTACATAAAAAAAAAATAAAAAAACCCACATTTTGTTTCAATCATACTTGACATTTTAGAGCAAAAATCCTTACAAAGAAAATCATCGTCATCAGGTATGGCTAGGGCCATGTAGCAAGTCATCCTCTTCTTCCTCAAGGGATACACGTGAGACTCAGAACTGCTGTCATCCTCTGATTGATCCATTGGAGGAACTGAGGGTCTCCTCTTTTTCTATGTATAAATCAGTACAAAGAATAAAAGGACACTGAATAAATGAGCGGGGGGGGGGGGGGGGGGGAGGACCTTATTAATCTTTTTTTTCAAGAAAAAGGCAAGAAATCTCCTACAGAGATTCCGACAGTATAGATCTAATATTAAAACATATTTCGGCAATTACTTCACAGTGCTTTGATATCAAAGATTGTTACAAGATTGGCCGCTCTTCTAGAGAAACAAAAAAATGTCCTTAAAATAAAAATACATGCTCACACTGTACTTACACTTGCAAAGAATGTTTTTAGGCATTTTCTTTTGTGGGCTATACTCCCCTACAGGCTGAAAAAGACTGATGATGATGAAGTATGTATGCAGGGATCAGGTTGCGCCGTCTGCTAATCGTCTCCCTTTACCCCAACCCTCTTTCCATCTGTTTTCTTCTTTATCGAAAATAACTTCGCATTATTATCAGTTACTGCATGGCATCCCTTCCTTTGGCTGGGTCTATTGAGGAGTCGAAGCGCTTGAGTCCGCAGTGCTTTTTGAAACAAGCGGAGGGAGGGGGTGAGAATGCCCACACTTTCCCTCCCCCGCATCCCCAAACAGTGCTTAAACTTCCTGACAGTATAGATCTAGCTCACGTATTGGAGACGAGCGGCTAAGCAGATGGGCCAACGCAGAAACAAGAAAATCTCTCTTCGGGTACTTGGACAAACAAAACCCCAAAGACCCTTCACATCTCTTATGTAGTGCCGATGAGACTTTGATCTTCAGAGCCCGCACAGGACACTTACACACCAACAAGCACATAAACAGAATTAACCCCATGTGGGAACCCCATTGCAAACACTGTGACTACCACGAGGAGAACGTTGAACATCTTCACTGCCCAAACCTGGCAGTTCTTTGACGCAGGCTCTTACACACACCTACAGACTGCTCTACTCTGGCGTTGACCAGACGACAAGGAAATGTGATTACTTGAGGGAGGCATTGCGCTGCCCAGAGCGAAATGCTCGCAGCTAAAGGGATTCGAAAACAACAACAACAACAACAGCTCATGTATTGTTATGGACTCGAAGAGAGCCTATATTATGCAAGCTCAAAAAATGTTATATATCCCTATTTCAAACCAGGTTCTTTGGCGGATATTTATTTTCAGAACGGTTTTAAGGTACAAAAATCATAGAGACGATTCAGTATCCCAATAAAAGTGAGTTCTGAGGTGGACTTGGTTCCTATGCGGTGTGTTCAAAGACAGGGGCCATTGTATAGACACGAGTTCTGTTCAGGAACAGCAATAAATTGTTAAGCTCACAGACCCAAGTAGGGAAGAAAATGTATATTACATACCGGTACATAAAATTATAGAATCCACTGTTATCATTTTTACAGAAAGTATGAACACATGCTTTTAAAACACATCAGCAGTATGGATACATACCTTAAGAATACATTAAAAATATGAACTTTTAAAATATACCTTAAGAATAATATATGAATATATTAAGAGTATGAACTCGTACCTTTGGGACAGAAGACGTCTGCTTCTTTTTCTTTTGAGCACTTGGTTCAGAGAACATCGGTCGGAGAGGGAAAAACGGTTTACTCTTTCGCTCTGAGTGACACATGAAAATAAAACAAAACCCATTGGCATTAGCAGGCCCTAAGACAGAGGAACAAAACTATCAGTGAGACAAAGCATGCATATGAGAAACATTAAGAGGGTAAGACCTACAGTTAGAGGTATTTCTTCGCGAACTTATAGGATGGTACCTGAATCGATTATTACACAGCTGTTAACTTTTCAGAACAAAAACAGTTATCATGTACAGGCAAAGTCCAGACCAAGATGAAGGACACTGGATAAGCGACCCTCCTCCAAACCCTTCACTCACTTTTTCTGTAGCATTCAATAGACTCAAATTAATTATTCAGAGCAGATCTGCAATATCAATGTCAGAAATGTTTAGTAAAGATCTCTCCAAATGACTTTGTTATCAATATTGTTTGTATAGCGACTTTCCTTTTCAGAACTGATATCTGAAAGTATTTTGAAAAAAAAGCATCAAACACACGTGTTCTACTTTTTCCAACCCTAAGGTTAGAGAGAAGATTGTATTGGAGAACTCAATGTGAACAGCACAATATTATCCCCCCCCCCCCCCCCAAAAAAAAAAGAAAGAAAGAAAGAAAGAATAAATAAAAACCAACAAAAAAAGCAAAAAGCAAACCCGCACTGACGTGACAGTAATTGATTGTCTTACTGGTAGGCAGTTTGGGCATCTCTGCAGCTGGTGTCCACTCGGAGTCTGAGCCTTCTGAAGAAAAGTCGTCAACTGGCACCATCAATGCCAGCTTTTGCCTCTGGGACTTGAGCCGTACCATGAATTCTGGGGGCTGAACAGGAAGACCTGTGATGCAAAATCATAAATGAAAAGGTCAGCTTGTGTTTATATGCGCCTCGCACACCATCATCATAATCAATGCCTTTCACCCCTGGCAGGGGATAGGTCACATACAAGCTCCTTCCATTTATCTATGTCCTGAGCCATCCTTCCAAGGTCGTTCAAAGTGAGCTTCACCTCTCTCATGTCCCTTTCCACGCATCTCCTCCTTGTTTCCCGTGGCCTACCCCAGCCTCGTCGGTTCCACTGCAGTGACTGTCTTGTGATGTTTCCGCTGGGCTTTCTTATCTAGCACACCAAAAGAAGTAAAATTATTGCATTTAATCATAATATGGGACAGTGAACAAATTGATTTTGCAAGTCAACCTTATTGTTCATCTCCATTTTTTTTCCACCTATTCACTCTGAAATGGGGCCCCTTGATTGCTGAGTTGCTACCATGCTGAAGTACAGTGTGAATGACCATGGTTTGAATCCATCAATGGGGAGTTCTGGACCTTGGGCTAGAGCTTATCTGTCGACGTTGGGTGTCCTGGCAACAGCAGAAACGCTTGGAACATGCTGATGGCTCGATTTCTCTGATGTTGAGTTAAACCTGCTATCTTTTTGAGGGTGAGAAGGATCAAATTTTACCGAAGTTTTTATCAAAGATCTAAACTTCATTAGAAAACAAAGAATTAGGAAATTCGCAACATGGTCGTGAAAGAAAATGCAAATTTTCTATTTTTTGATGTTGGTGCTGTGTAGTGTGAACACTATTTCAAGCGCCAAAATGTTACTTCTGTATTATGACTTACTTTCAGGACTACTTAAATTACTCACGTGAAAGAAAAAACGTTACGACTCAAAGACTAGATTTTTTTACACAATTGGAAAGTTGTACTCTTCTCTTGATTGGCAGTATCCACACTTATTCACCTGAGTAGTAAAGAGCAAGACATTGACACGATAGCAGTTATCTAGTGTAAGGTGAAAACAAGATGACAGACAGAAACAACAGAAGGAAATACATTATGAGGTAGGACCAACCAAAAGCCCCCCCCCCCCCCCCCCCTCAACTGTCTGTTAACTGCTTAACTAATGGAAGTGCACTTTAACTTATTTTTCATCCAATCTTCATGAAATTTTCACGGAATGAAGAGAAGATGTAATACAAAAAAAGACTGTCTGCTGAATTTTTGATAGATCTAGATGGAATAGGCTAGATTTTTGTTGGTAGTGTCTGGTATACGGAGCAAGCAAATTTCTACTTTAAAATAATGAGTCAAACTTTTTAAACCAAAAAAAAAGAGAAGAAAATAGAAACTTTAATTCTTAAAAATTATTTTAAAAAACGTTACTAGAGTCGACTCGTCTTCACCCTAAAAGAAATTCACAAGAAAGACTGCAAGGATCATATTAAACTACCAGAGGAGGTCTGCTGCTGTCATCCCCCCCCCCCCCCACACACACACCTGCAGGATCTAGGCTATGTCCGATGATGCCCCTGAGCACTGAGCACCCCACACACGCGTCTAACATCATCACATACGAAGAGACTCGAGGTCATTAGTTTTTAGTTTTAGTAAAGGTTTTACGGCGCTCGCAATTGCATAACGTCATATGAGCGCCAAGGGGTGGATGTCAACAGAGAAGTCCTTACAGGGAATCAGACTTACTCTGCTCACCTCTCTAGCTTCAACAGCACAAAGTCTGCTTCGATTATCAAGGCACCCTGGTAATAGCGGGTCACAAGTCATGCAAAAGAAGTAGAGGAAAATGACGATAGTAAGGATTAGGAAAGAAAAAGCAGCAGTTCCCTGTTGTAGTTCAGGCACAGTTGTGAGCATGACATTGTTGGATCAGCCCATTTACAATTCTACTGCGCATTAGAACAAGAAATGTCCACCCTCCCCCCTCTTTGGGAATGGCCTGAAGACACTTCAGTCAGTGGCCCAGCCCCAGGGGTAACCCGAGGTCTGTATGTGGATTAGGCTAGTTACCATGTACTTGGGTGCGTTGGAATTCACTTACCGTACTTTCGTAAAGCTTCAAAGTTTTGTCTCATGTTCGTCAAATGGATCCTTTCATATTGTGGAATTTTCAAATACTCCTCGGGCGTGAAGAACTCCTTAATGGAGCATGGTAAGTTGTCCAAATGTGCCGGAAGATGACTCATCTTGACTGATCACAAAGGAGTAGACTGAGGTGAAAAATGAAGATTTCATATAAGGCAAAATTTCTTTAACCTGTTTCCGTCCCAATTTTGACAATCGCCAAATTAGGGTTGATTTCCTATTTTTTGTTAACAACACTCAGAGTTTTTATTTCAGCTATTTGAACTCAATGAGAATCCCATCTGTTCTTTGTTCACAAGCTAGACTAGATATCTATTCCTAGATCTAGGCTTGTCCTTCCATTTTTAGCACAGTTTTCGAAGTGGAGTGGCATTTAGATCGATATCTAGATGCTAATCTAGATTTAGTTGTCGTTCTCTAGCTATCCGCTTGTGGTATGACCAGCAGACAAAACCATTTTCAAAACCTCTGACAATGGTTTCAAAATGACTGAAACAATGCTTCATAATTTTGGCTCCAAAAAATGTTCATAAAAGATGATCTAAGAGTGATTACTCTTTGAACAATTGATTATATAAGATGTTGACGTGCCTAGGTTGCATAGCAAGTGTTTCCTAATGCCTCAGGTAATTAGAATCTACAGTAAGAGAAAAGGAGACATTTATGAGGGTATCTCCAAATCCATTTCTTATTGCCCCGCTCTCCCGTATGCCATAGACCTTCTTTAAATGTAGATCTAGGCTACATCTAGATATCTAGATCTAGATTCTAGATCTAGAAATTTATAATCTACAGATCTAGATCTCTAGATGTAGATCTACATAGATCTAGATCTATAGATCCAGATATCTAGATCCTCATTTAGATCTAGAAATCTAGACTCTATTTGATCTAGATCTAGATAAGATTTAGATCAATATACTTCAAAAAAGCTTTTGGCAGAATATGGCAGGAAGCTTTGTGGCCAACCATGAACTTATACAACATCAACGCCAGCCTGATCAAAGTCAGAAAAGTCATACAGCAAAGCTACGAACAACAGTGGGAATACGCCAAGGTTGTCTGCTCTCACCCACTCTTTTCAACATTTTCTTGGAGAGGATCATGACAGATGCACTTGAAGATCACGAAGGAACAATCAGTATTGAGGGCAGAACGATTAATAACTTACGTTTTGCAGACGACATAGACGGCCATGCGGGATAAGAGCAAAAACTAGAGGTAGATCTAGTCAGCTTAATTAATAGACCATCTTGAAATGACCTCCACCGCCTACAGCATGGAAATCAGTGCTGAGAAGACCAAACTGATGTCTAACAACAGCAAAAACATCACATTGACATCCAGAATCCAGGTCAACAACCAGAGGCTTGAAACCGTACGCAGCTCCAAATACCTGAGTGCAATAGTGACAGACGAAGGATCAAAACCAGAAATTATATCCAGACGGTAGTTCCCAGTTCCCACCCCGCAATTGTATTCGCCTGTTTTGGCCTCAAGAGTGGGGGGTTTCAGGGGACAAGCTTGTCCCCCTGACCTAATGAAAATATGGTGGGGGGTTGCAGGGGGGCAAGCCCCCCCCCCCCCTGAATTTTACCATAATTAGATGTTTTGTATTTGTTAGGTTTGATATCTTACCTAATATAGATCTAGATCTAGAATCTAGAGAGGTCAAGATTTAGATTCTAGATGTAGATCTAGATGTAGATCTAGGCTCAAATAAAGGGGGGGGGGGGGACTAGAAATTTACAGAAAAAGCACCCAAACTTCAACAGCAATGACCAAGTTGAAAACCATCTGAAACGACAGCAACATCACCATCAGATCAAAGATCAGACTGATGCGTTCCCTGGTCATGTCAGTATTTTTTTATGCGTGTAAAACCTGGACCTTGGATGCAGACCTTGAAAGAAGGATCAAAGCTGTGGAGATGAGATACTTCCGAAAAATCCTTGGTATCTCATGCAAAGTACAAAGATCACACCACAAATGATGAAGTTAAACAACGAATCATAAATGAAATCGGACCATACCCTGACGTTCTCACTCTGGTCAGGAAACGCAAACTGCAATACTGCTGCAATAGTATTGACACATCACCCGTTCATCCGGCCTTGTCAAGATGATCCTGCAGGGCAACGTCCAGGGGAAAAAAGGAGCAGATCGAAGAAGAGTTATCCTAGGAGGACAACATCAAGGAATGGAAAGGCCTGGAACTCAAAGACTCGCCCAGGAAAGCTGAAGACCGGAAGGAGTGGAGGAAGCTGGTGGCCAAATCTTCAAAAGCGCCCCGACGGACATCCAGTCTACGGGACAGAATCTTATAATCTAGACTCTTCACAAATACAGCCTAAACTTACAGAAGCATGCTCTTACCCCAATCAAAGGCAATACTGACATCTGCCAAGCACAAAGTGCAAAGTAGGCCTGGGCCTATTCTTTTCGAATGGCGGAAGCGCCAAAACAATTCACAGACCAAAACTGAAGCGTTTCCTTCCAGCCGGCAAAAAGTAGTATATGTATCGATACTGAGTTGATCTAGCGTAATCGAGTTCTAGAGTTTGGGTGGTTAGAAAAGTAGACCAAAATTCTAAAAAGCCTCTTTGGTTCTTCTTACTCTTACCTCGCCCACTTGGTTCAGTTAGGCCTAGATCTAGATACTATTTAAATTGAACGGCGACACCCATTGGCACCAACAGAAGGGAAAGGTGAAGTAGTAGATCTAATACCGCAGATTTCCCGAACAGAAAAATTAATGGCGAGCTATGATTGCCGATGTCTGCCATTTCAAGATAGGCTAATGATGTACGCCTGGGCTAGAACTCTTGAAGTAGAATCTAGAATAAATCTAGATCTAGATCTAGGCTAGGCTATTAATTCGTCTTTGTGAAAAATATTGTACCAAAGAGTACTTTGATTGTACCAAAGAGTCTACATAACAATAACAAGAGGGGCCACTCCTCTCTTTGAGCCAATTAAAAAAGTGTCCTCAAAATTCGGTGGCGCCCTCTTCGCAAATGCGCACCTTTTGCAAACAGAGTTACCCTATTTGTGTCCAAAAAAATCAAAGTGAAACTAGCAAGTTTTTGAATAAATTTCGGAAGAACGCTTTTTTAAAATGGTTACACTGACAAAAAACCTCTTCCGGAGGAAAGGGTGGTTGTTTTCTTCGTTTAATTTGACTTTAGAATGAAAGGTGAGAGGTCATTAAAATAAAATAAAAAACACCTAAAACTCAGCATTGAACGAACTCGAACTGCTGATGAACAGCAGTCGATCTGCGCACGCAAGGAGGTGCTATAAAAAAAATCCTATTCTTCTTCTGGAAAAACGAAAGAGAGCTTCAAAACGCTGCAACACCATCTGAAGCAAAGAGCGGACTTCCGGTGGACACTTTTTTGGCTGAGTGGGCCATCTTGTTATGTACTATCTTTGATTGTACCAATGAGTCTACATAACAAGAGGGGCCACTTCTCTCTTTGAGCCAATTAAAAAAGTGTCCTCAAAATTCGGTGGCGCCCTCTTCGCAAAAGCGCACCTTTTGCGAACAGAGTTATCCTACTTGAGTTTTAAAAAAATCAAAGTGAAACTAGCAAGTTTTTGGTTGAATTTCGGAAGAACGCTTTTTTAAAATGGTTACGCTGACAAAAAAAAACTCTTCCGGAGGAAAGGGTGATTGTTTTCTTCGTTTAATTTGACTTTAGAATGAAAGGCGAGAGGTCATTAAAATATAAATAACCTAAAACTCCGCAATGAACGAACCCGAACTACTGATGAACAGCAGTCGATCTGCGCACGCAAGGAGGTGCTATTCCTATTCTTTTTCTGGAAAAACGAAAGAGAGCTTCAAAACAGACTGCAGCGCCATCTGAAGCAAAGAGCATACTTCCTGCGGACACTTTTTTGGCTGAGTGGCCCATCTTGTTATTTACTATCTTTGATTGTACTCACCTTCGTCGAAAGTATCGTATAGCCTAAGTATCGGTTCATTTTGTGCAGAAGTGGCGTTACGTCACATCATTCGGCCCCCCCCCCCTTTTCTGTATTGCCTGGTTGGATGTTGAATTTACAGGCCCACGCTGGAGTAAAATCACAGATACTTTGATACACTGTTGAACAATTGATTAGTCATTGTCACTTTGAACCACAAAAAATGTTAAAAAGTTAAATTAAGTAATTTTAAAATGTATACATGTTGTTTAGCCTACATAAAAGAAAAAAGAGACAAAAGATATTATGCTGACGTTCTTGATTCATTGTTTTCTTTTTCTACTTCTTTTTTTTATAGACTGTAGATCAAGGCGTAGATCTAGCCTATTCAGGTTTGTAAAATACAAGAAGATTTATCTAGGCCTAATGTTCAGGAGAGCCATTTTATGGAAAACTTTTATGATGTGTGCAAAGTTCAGGATGTTTTTTTGTTGTTTTTTTTTAGAAGAAAGTATTATATATACCACGTAGGCCTACTGTCTTTTGATCAAAGAAAGGGTTTGGCTTATTAATTATTCTCATTATATATATAGGTTCATAAAAGACCGTAGGGCCTAGATCTATATAATGGATATGCATACATACATTCTAAATAGGCCTATAAAAAGTGATGACTTTGAACGTACCGTCATCTTCCGTACTTTAGAAAGGACAGTGTATATCACATAATTTTGTGTACATGCATAGATCTACTGATTTTTTTTAAACACAGAAAGAATATGACTCATATTATCGAGGTGAAATCAGGCGTTCGTCAAAATGAGGAAATCGAAGAAACAATCATTTTTTTTCCATCGGTTTGGCAATTTTTATTGAATTTTTGTGGGAGTTTTTTGGCTATGAACAAGCTACAAGATGATACCAACTGTTGATACAAATAGCTTCACGAGGCCCCCAAACCGACGAGCACCTGATTCTATCGAGTTGTGACAATATATAGGTGGCGTTAGATCTAAACATTGTAGGCCTACATGTATTTTATTACTAGATCTAGGTATTTTAAAGTGTCTGGCATTAGCTTGAGGTCTGTCCATAGCCTAGGCTAGCAGCATGGCCGAAGCGGCCAGATTTTTTAGCCGCTATAGGCCAAAGGCCCTTAGACCTACAAAGAAGTTTGAGATGCTTCTGAAGTCCGCATTACGCTACCCAAAGAGGTTATAATAGTACTAGAGGTCGGAGCTGTGACGTCACCCACGTAAACGTACTATGGCTGTACGGGCCCTCTCAGCTAGCTTTGTCGCTATTTTTGAGAGGATTAGATTTAGAATCAGCGCTGTCACGCTGCCCGTCCCTCGCAACGCCTAGATCTAGGTTTTCAAAGAGTTTGAAGCTGTTCAGTTTTATTTTAAATCTTCATTTTGTTAGCGGTTGTTCTTTAAACATATAACATACATGCATAGCCTATACGAATACCGTAATACGTTGCACTTAACTGTGGGTTACAAATGAACAGAGAGATATAATAAGAGGTATTGTTTGTTTTTCTCGAGTAGGGTGGGAGAGGGATGGAGGGAGATAAAGTGAGTAATTGAGTTTGTTAACAAAAAGGACAATTTCATGCTTAAAAAATGGATTGCTTTTATGTCATGTTGTCTACACTCTTCTTCTACTCATGTAAAGCATATAGGTCTTCATAGATTATGAAGGGGGTTAAGACTGGGTTAATTATTCAATAGTTATATTAATACGTCATTGTCTCAAAATGAACAATAAATTGTAGGCTGGGAACTGTAAATCACTCACTGTACTTGTACTGTCGCGGATCACGGCCGCGATTTTTGGCATTAGTTGTGTTATAATTTGTTGGTGTGTTAATTGTTTTGTTATTGTTCTGATGTGTTGGTTTTTTTTATTTCTGTGTTCATATAGCGACATGTAATTTAATGTGATGTTGTTCCTACCTGTGGAATCAGGCTCTCGTCAAAATAATCAAATTGAAGAAACTTCCGATGGTTTTGTGAATTTTCATCATCAAATTTTTGTTTTTTGGCTCAACACCTTTCATGCCCATTAAAGAACTCATTTCTGTGTAGATTTTCTGAAAAATGTTGATTGAAGGCACAAAAACATGTCAATTTTCAGTTACCACGGACTCTTAAGCAAAGGAAATAACTAATCTTTGGCGGCCATTTTCTCACTAATTTTACCTCTGAAAACAGTTGACCCTTACCTCCTTCTGTTGCAAATATCTTGACTTGTATTCCAGATAAAAGGATATTTTCTTCATCCAATTAAAGACAAGTGAACAAGCTTTAAGACGATACAAATGACTCTACATGACCCAAAATTGACGAGAGCCTGGTTCTACCACGCTGCCTCACATATATATAATGTGTTATGTAACAGTGCGTCTCTACCAAAATCGAATACTGACACTGGCAGGCCCCTCGAGTGTGATTCCATAATTTACATAATATTCTGTACTTTTCTTGAATTACACACGCTTAGGGTTAAAACAGCCAATCTTCGGATAGGTGGACACACGCCCTTATTAAAATTGTTAACTTTGTGGTTGTTTCTGTAATGCTCCAATTTTGATTTCTTTATTAAGTTGTGAAACCTTTACTTTTCACGATTTTGCGTAGAGCACCCCAAGGCAAGGCGCGCACAGGGCAATTTTAGTTGCGCAATAGTTGTTGTTTCCGGGCAACTCATTTTCTACACCGCGCGCACAGAGCTAAGCAACAGCCAGGCAACAGTAGGATATCATCATTACTGTCTTCCTTACTTGACGCCATGGACTTCCACGACGCAGTTGTTGTCTGTGATCTTGTGATTAGCAAAATCCGGATAATTTGATAGTGCCCCATTTCGCCAAAAAATATGTTATGAACCGCTTCGGCAGACGGGTTAGAACTTCTTCAACAGACGGGTTGGCATCACCTCAACAAATGGGTTGGCATCACTTCAACAAATGGGTTGACATCACTTCAACAACAAACGGGTTGACATCACTTCAACAACAAACGGGTTGACATCACTTCAACAAATGGGTTGGCATCACTTCAACAAATGGGTTGACATCACCTCAACAACAAATGGGTTGGCATCACTTCAACAAATGGGTTGACATCACCTCAACAACAAATGGGTTGGCATCACTTCAACAAATGGGTTGACATCACCTCAACAACAAATGGGTTGGCATCACCTCAACAACAAATGGGCTGGCATCACCTCAACAACAAATGGGTTGGCATCACTTCAACAAATGGGTTGACATCACCTCAACAACAAATGGGTTGGCATCACTTCAACAAATGGGTTGACATCACCTCAACAACAAATGGGTTGGCATCACCTCAACAACAAATGGGCTGGCATCACCTCAACAACAAATGGGTTGGCATCACCTCAACAACAAATGGGTTGGCATCACCTCAACAACAAATGGGGTTGGCATCACTTCAACAACAAATGGGTTGGCATCACTTCAACAACAAATGGGTTGGCATCACTTCAACAACAAATGGGTTGGCATCACTTCAACAACAAATGGGTTGGCATCACTTCAACAACAAATGGGTTGGCATCACTTCAACAAATGGGTTGGCATCACTTCAACAACAAATGGGTTGGCATCACTTCAACAACAAATGGGTTGGCATCACTTCAACAACAAATGAGTTGGCATCACTTCAACAACAAATGGGTTGGCATCACTTCAACAACAAATGAGTTGGCATCACTTCAACAACAAATGGGTGAGCTCGGACAGTTTTAACAAACTTTTACGTCTCGCGGGACCCTCAACTACGTATCGAAACACCAACTGGAGGAGCAGCATTTCAGCAGAGGAAAAACAGTTTAGTTGCCTGTGGTGAGCGCTGTGTGTCAGTTTGGTACATGTATGTAACACAGGAGATTTGAGCAACAGTTGCGTAGCCGGAAAGTTGTGACAAAACACAAACTTTTCAGTCTCCAAAAACCCCGAGTGGCCTGTGCGCGTGGTGCTTAGATCTATCTATTTCATTGTTTAGTTAAGCTTTAGTAGAGGTTTTACGGCGCTCGTAACTGCAAGGTCATATGAGCGCCAAGGGGCGGAAGTCAACAGAGAAGGCCTTACAGGGAATCAGACTTATTAGTTCTGCTAACCTCTCTAGCTTCAACAGCACAAGGTCTGCTTCAACTATCATTACTATCAAGGCACCCAGGAAATAGCGGGTCACATGAGTGCGACAAATATACAAAAGAAGTAGAGGAAAATGACGACAATAAGGATTAGGAAAGAAAAAGCAGCAGTTCCCTGTTGTAGATCAGGTACAGTTATGAGCATGACATTGACAAATCAGCCCATTTACAATTTACAATTTTACTGTGCATAAGAAATTCATGTCCCCCCTTTAGGAAAGGCCTAAAGACACTTCAGTCAGTGGCACCTCCCCATGTACATATGTGAGGCAGCGTGGTGGAATCAGGCTCTCGTCAAAATAATCAAAATAAAGAAACTTGCATTTTTACCGCAGGTTTGTGAATTTTTAGAGAATTTTTGTTTTTTGGCTCAACATCATTCATGCCCATCAAAAAACTCATTTCTGTGTAAATTTTTTCTGAAAAACGTTGATCAAAGTCACACAAAATGTAGATTTTCAGTTACCACAGATTCTTAAGCTAAGGAAATAACTCATCTTTGCGGCCATTTTCTCTCTAATTTTACCTCTGAAAACAGGTGACCTCTACCTCCTCCTTTCTCAAATATCTCGAATTGTATTCAAGATAAATGGATATTTTTTCATCCAAATAAAGACAAGTAAACAAGCTTTGAGATGATACCAATAACTCAACATGTCCAAAAATTGAGGAGAGCCTGATTCCACCACGCTGCCTCACACATGTAACAGATCTACTGGTATTTAAAAACAAGTTGTAGTAGTATCTCACATATCCTTACACTTAGTTTTAGTAAGTGTTTTTACGGCACTTGCAACACAATAAGGTCATATAAGTGCTGAAGATCAGAGATGTTACATTAGAGTAACAAACACAAAAAAGAAGGAGGGAAGATAAGGACGATAGACGTTTGATAGGAAAGAAGGAGCAGCAAACCACATCAGAGCACCCACCAACTGCCCACCCTCTTACTTACACACAAATATTACGTGTGGCACAGTGATGAAATCAAGCGCTCGTCAAAATAATGAAATCTACGACACTGCCATTTTTCCACTTGTGGGGCCAAATATTTTTATTTAATCATCACTGACATACATCACTAAAAAACAACAACAATCTCTTCAAATCTTTCATTTAATAAACTCCCACACACTTCACAGTATATCCCACTTTTCAAATGTTTCATTTTGTCATCATTCACACACTTCATAGTATAAAATATCACACTTTCCAAACGTTTCATTCAATCATCATTCACACACTTCATAGTATAAAATATCACACTTTCCAAATGTTTCATTCAATCATCATTCACACACTTCATAGTAGATCGCGCTCTTCAAATGTTTCATTTTGTCATCATTCACACACTTCATAGAAGATCGCGCTCTTGAAATGTTTCATTTTGTCATCATTCACACACTTCACAGCAGATCGCGCTCTTCAAATCTTTCAACAAATTATCCTCCCCACACTCCACAATAAACCAATCTTTTCAAACCTTTAATCAGACCATCATTAACAGATGTCATATTTCATGGATTTTGTCCAATATTCGATAAAAAAAATCTTAATACAAACTCACCGTTGAAATGGTTTTGTTGCACATGAGGCAATAGAAGAAGCAACTAACAAACAAAGACAACAGTACACGGCAAACACTTCACAAAATTAAAAAATTAAAAAATTCTCTACAGAACCCTAAACCACAGTGTTTTCACATTTTCACATTCACAGAGTTAAGGGACCTTCAAATATAATCTTACGCCTGGGGGGTGGGGGCTTCGGCTCCTTTAAGAAAAGTGTAAAAGG